>NC_142145.1:31784090-31935606 GCF_024610735.1 Ursus americanus
TGAGATAAAGTGAGGTAAATGACTCAGGCATTGTGATATGGTGTTAAGAGGCTAATATTGACCTTCTGCTATTAAATCAGGAGGATCATCTGCTTCTGGAACACAGCGGAACTCGGGTAACTGCAACCGTGGAAAGAGTAATACAGATAAGGTAGGATTCTTGTAGCTCTTTTTACTCATCCCAGTGATTGTTTTTCTTTTACTCAGTCATAATTAACTTATCTTTTTCACTTACTCTTTAAAGAGTGAGGGGCAAGACATTACACCATCACTAGTTAACTTTTTAGCAGTTAGCTAATTATTTGCTTGTTAGCTAAAAATAAAGCTTCTAGTCTTTTCCAAGGCCTCAGATCTGTGGAAAAGTAGAGCCCAGGGCATCAGAGAGGTGGCACTGGCTTATGACAGAATAGTTCTGCTCATCTTCTCTTTCTTTCTTTTTTTCCCCAGAAGGGAAGGGTTGCACTATTGATTGCAGAAAAGGGATGATGTGATGATAAAAAACAGAAATATTGAAAGTTAAACCCCAAACTCCAAACTGGAGAAAGCTAAACTTCAAACCTTGAAATCAGCAGATCTCCATCTTTCTTGAAGATAAAATACTCAGTTTTGCTTTCAGCCCCATTTTTTTTCTAACACTGTTTTTCTAAAATAGAATATTCTTTTCTCATTCTCTCTTAATCTCACCTGTTTTAGGGTTTTTTTTTTTCCTTTTCAAATTTTTATTTCAATTCGAGTTAGTTAACATCTAGTGTAATGTTGGTTTCAGGAGTAGAATTCGGTGATTTGTCACTTACATATAATGCCCAGTGCTCATCACAAGTGCCCTCTTGTTTTTTTTTTTTTTTTTTTTTAAGATTTTAATTATTTATTTGAAAGAGAGGAAGGGACAGAGAGCACGAGTGGTGGGGAGCGGTAGAGGGAGAGGGAGAAGCTGACTCCCCACTGAGCAGGCAGCCCAACACGGGGCTCAATCCCAGGACCCCAGGATCATGACCTGAGCCGAAGGCAGACACTTAACCAGCTGAGCCACCCAGGCGCCCTGCACAAGTGCGCTCTTAATACCCGTCACCCATCTAGCCCATCCCCCACCCACTTCCCTCCATCAAACCTGTTTGCTGTCTATTTTTAAGAGTCTCTATTTTAAAGTTCTTTTTTAATTGGATAGCTTAAATGTAATTTTGCTTTAAAAATTCTGTTTTCCCATTTGAAAAATATTAACGACCTCCCTAGAACGTAGCTAATCAAAGGCCGGGGCCTGCTCTTGTAGAGCGGCTAACCATTTTATCAGAAAAATACTTGGTTTTTCTGTAGGCATCAGGCAAGAATTATCTCCATCCAAGTTTTCTTTTACTTATTTTTACTTACTTTGTTTTTATAATTTTCAAAATCACATGCAGCTTAGGCTCTAGGAAGCCCTGGCTCCCTCACTCAACACACTGTTCCATTGGCAGCTTGCTGTTACGTATTTTCATATTTAAGCAGCGATGTTTTCTCAGAACCACATGCCCTGCAATCTTCACCGTAGGACAGAAATGCACAGACTGTATAGTCATGAAAGCGCTGCCTTTGCACAAGTGTGCAAAATGAGACTGAGCAAAAACTACCAGTGACCTGGTACTTGTCTCTGCCTGTGCAACACATCCTTCCCCCTTGATCTGTCAGTGAAATGGTAAACGGACACATCCTTCTGCTTGAAGTTTCTGTAGAGCTGCTAACTGATACAGGCTAGGCAATGACTTAGACCACTTTGATGTGCAATTGGGAACAATTAACTTCCCTTTCTCAGAAATTGTATCCTTAAGTATTTCCTTAGTTTTAGCTTTTTTCTCTCCATGTTTTGTTTTTTAAAAAAGGCACAGATGGTAGTAGAATGAGTTTTAAGATAGTAACACTTTAGAACAAAATGTTTTAGAGAATGACAGGAAATCCAAGAAATTCAGAACTTGAAAGAACTTCAGAAATTGCGCTATCGTGTCAATTTTAAGACTGGACACTGCAGAGCTCAGCGAGCTCATCCTGGAGAGGGAAGGGCGCTGGGTGCCGTGGGCCAACTAGCATGCCTTGTTCCTGTCTGCTCAACACCTGGGGGGTCTGTGAAAGAAAATTATTTTGAAAAGAAAAATACTCTACTACTAAAGGTTTAAGCTGTATGTGTGTGTACATGTATATATGCTCTTAAACCAGTTATTTAACCAATCTGTTCACTTAAAAGTTGAAGAAACAAAGTCCCGACATTGTCTAAATAAGCACGTAAAAGCCAAGACTGGAAATCTGCCCTCCTGATTCCTAATTTATGTTTCGTTTTGTTTTTTCTCCACATGACACTGCTTTTGTCACTTGGCACTAAGCCAAGAAAGATTGGCCTGGTGGGGCAAGTGGTTCTGAGACAGGGGAGGAGGGATAAAAATGGTATGGTAATGGGAGGGGATGAGAATCCTAATCCTTCTAGTATCCAAAAGACTGTTCAGTGTGGCAAAATGACCGTTTGACCGAGAGATATTTACATCACCCAAGTAAGCAGTGGCCATAGAAGAAATGAACTACTTGTCCCATGGGTGGGAAACACGGCACATGGGTAGGGTTTCTTCTTGGTCAGTGTTGTTTGTTACAAGAGAGCAGTGGGCAGAGGGGAGTGGGACACGAGGTGAGTTGATGGATAAACATGGGGATTCCTAATCTTTGTCCAGATTCTACTTCACCGTGATACCTTCCTCCTCTGTATTAATAAACACTTCCCATTTATATTAGATTCTTTAACACATGTATATCCTTTATTTTGGTACCTACATTTCCCTATTCAAATTTATCCACTTGATGACTGATTTTCTGAGGGAGGGGCAGATTGTGGCCTCCTGTCTTCTGGGGCACTTTTCCCAGTTCTTGTCACTGCATGGTTGCTCAAAGAATGTGTGAGGCTATTTTACTGAGTCAGTTTTACTGTCAATAAAATTAAAGGTGGACAATTTAAACAAGCAATTATATGTTTCCGTGCGAAAAGAGAAGTGCAGAATTCTTGTGGACCTATCAACTTAGTGGCCTTTTTGACAAAGCCAGTTAGATGGGAAGTGGAGTTCAGCTGTCTTCCCTGCTCGGGGAAGGAGCCATGTCCCTCGCTTTCATAGCAGGCTGCTCCTTGTTTGCTCTCCCTGCTCTGGTGAATGCTTCGGTTTGCAGCAGGCCCTATAACATTACCATGCATAACAATCTGTCACTATTATTCATGGCTTTTCTCCAGTCTCCATACTTTTGACATTGCCATTAAAGAGATTCAGTGTGCTTAGTAGCTCTTTAAAAAATAAATAATTGAAAGCTAAATTATATTAAACCGGGCCAATGCTGACCCCTTCACCTCAGTCCATTGCTATCTCCTTAAATGTATTCCTTCTTAAATCATATTGTAATTTGAAGATGCTGAAGTCTAAGTTTTTTGACTCAAATGCAGTTCCTTCTGATGCATAATTCATTTTCACTTTGTTACTGGTGCTGCACACGCAATCGCTTTTTTGGCAGCTAAATGCAGAATGAAATCAACAACTCTGTAAAGGGTGAGGAATCGGAGTGGACATCTTGGCGGAAGAAATATTAAGCATGTCACAATGTTTTGTACTCTGTCTGGTGAAATGGAGACAAAAACCTCCAACAACCCACAAGTTAATGCGAGACAATGGCATTTTACGGCTGGAAATTATCTACCACTGATGTCATGCTGATGTTGCATTTAATTATTCTACACATCACAGGAGACGATGACTTTTGAATGTTTTCAAGCCTCACAATTATTTGATGAGCATCTTCTTGGAGTTTGACTGTTGTTAAGAAAGAAAATGCTCCCTGGTTTGCCTGTCACTCCTATATTCCCTAAGGGTTTAGGATTCCCAAGAAAACATATGACCTTAAAACAAAGAAAAACTAGCCTGGGATGTCTTGGAGTGATGAGGTTGTCAACATAGACAGGAATTTGAATGTCTGGAAAATTAGGTAAATTTAGACCTGCAGCAAAGACAACTAAAATTGTTAGCTTTAAATGATGGAGTAAAGTGATCATACAAACTCAGAGAAATGCCATTTTATTGGGCCTTTAAAAAAAACATATTGTACTGTTTCCTCAAAATAGTTGTGGAATCAGAAAGTTTGCTTTTAGGGCCTTTGCGCTGTTTTTTTGTTTGTTTGCTTGTTTTTGTCTTGTTTTTTTTTTTTTTTTATTTAAAAAACTTAAACATATTAGCATGTAAAATTCAATGTCATTTGTGGTAAACAAATACCAGAACACATTTTAAGTGATTAATATTTAAAAATACATTGTCATAAGACATTTAACCAGGGATCACCAGCAAAAGGAATGCTTTGTGTTATTCCATATCCTTGCTCCCTGTCCATTTTCCTATCCCCTATGAAATTCCTCCAGCAGCTCTGCCCTCCACATCCACCTGTTTGGCAAGACATTTTTAAGGTACTAATCATCTGATCAGAGCCTGGGATGTGAGCACTCCAAATGCATGAATATCTATCTATTGGTCAGAATTTCATAATGGATGACCATAAAGAAGACTGTGTGTGTGTGTGTGTGTGTGTGTGTGTGTGTGTGTGTGTGTGTACGCGCGTACGTGTGTGTATGTGTGTGTACAGAGTGTGGGAGGGGAAGGATAGATAGTATTCCTCATATTCGTACTAATGAAGTTACCACTTCTTTGGTCTACTTACTAGCTGTCCTACTGTATTGCTTTGGCTCTTTCTGAACACCTTGAGAGAAGACAGCTAAAGACAAATATTCAGAAATAAGGGGAAAACAACCTGAAAGGTTAACTGGTTAGAGGGAGTGTTTGATCAAGGCTGATTAAAAGAAATAAATCTTTGTAACTTGATGCAAGGACAATGAGTGACTAAGGCAGGGCACAGAGGGGTGCATTGTCCTTTCCTTTTTTCATGTATTCAGAGTGACAAATTTGAGATGGAAGAGATTTATGAGGCTCAAGAGTAGCTTGGGGATAAAATTTAATCACTTGGTCAACATATCTCCATCGAATCCCTAAAGTGGACAAGCCCTGTGCTAGGCACCAAAAGAATATCAGAAAACTGAGAGACTCCATAAAGCACTAGTTGAAGTTTTTAAAGATAACGAATAACTTAAAAGTCCTTAAAGAGACACTGAATGTACAGTATCAGAAATCTCAAATGAACTTTTTTCAAGTTGCCTACCCCATATTGTAAGAATCAGTATCCCTTGAGTCACAGATGGCCACCATTACTTTATCATGCAATCATGTGCCACCCAGGCACCCCTACATGGCCTTTTTTAGAAAAAGTTTGTCAGCCCTTGCTCTAGTAGGTAGCAGACTAGTAAGACTAGTAATTAGTGGTAGAACTAATAGTAGTGGCCAATCTACTAGGACTGATTGTGTAAGTATGGATAAGATTTCTGAAAAACAAAGCAATGGCCATAGTTAGGGAGGCTGGCAAATTGGGCTTTAAAGAACACAGACACTTAATCAAACAATTAATTTAGAAAAGACAATAGAGATGAACCCAGGAGGACTCTGATTTCTCAGAGTCATGGAACATGCAGACCCTGCAAAACAAAGATTTCAGATGTGTCATTAGTAGACTGTGTTTCTGGTACCAAAACCAATGGGAAAATACCAGAAGTTGTGAGATGATAGTGTTCAAGGGACATATTAACCCAAACCTCTACTCCAAGCACAAGATGCTAGGCTGAGAATATGAGCCACGTTTCCTGCCAAAATGGGTCAAGGACCAGGGAAACTCGTGAGCAGAGGCTATGAAACCAGGTGAGCAAAAGAATTGGTGACTTTGACTATAAGCCCAAAAGTTAAACATGGGTCCATTGATTGCATTTCAAAGGAACTCAAAAGAAAGGATGCGTCTCCTAATACCATCTTTCTTCTTACCTTAAATAGCATCATTCCCCATTGAGTATGCTCATTTGGAATATTTCCATTTATGTCCTGCCAACATCTAAAATGCGGCACTTCTAAAATTTAAATTATCACCTTCTTCCAAAAATTTGCTCCCCTTTTAGACCTTCAGAGACAGAATTGCTTCTGTCCACTACTACTGTCACTTCCAGACGTAAATTGGTATGTGGCCAACTCCCTTAAGAGTCACCTTGACCCTACCCTGATTCCAGTGTAACAGGAGAATCCACCATTCTGCTCAGCCCTGCCTCAAATCATTTCTAGATAAAAATGGCATGTGTCTGTCTGTAACATTAGGAAAGCAAAGAAAGGTGATCTGGTGCGATATAGAGCAAATTTTCACACCCTGCTCTCTCCCCCCACCAATAAGGCTGCATAGAATCAACAAATTCAGGGCATATCAGGAAAAGGGAAAATACATAAATTAATATCTACATTAGTCAACTTTGACAGCTATAATATTATAGACTGAATTAATGTTCCATAAATACATGCCAGGCTTCTCCATTACACTGATGTCAGCTCTCAGTGTCAGTTGAGCAATTGCCCTGATAGTAAACTGCACGTGACTCTGAGGTAGAGCTTTGAAAGAGGTGTTTGGGTGGGCTAACATGGACTATAGAGATTCTATGAGCATCCAGGTCCCCAAAGGGAAGGGAGACATCTGAAAAAAGTAAGAGAATATCATGTATGTCCATAAAGAACCAATGTGAAACACCACTGAAATGGGCATGACACACTTGAGGAAGCATTTCCCTTTAAAACTCATCCCTTCATGTAATTATGATACATGGATTGATACCCTGCCATGACAACCCTTCTAATTCTACCAGTCAGGACTGAAATTTAGTCTTGCTATTTTATGGATCTGAAGGTCATAACCTTTTTGTACCCAGATATTATTACTCAGCTTAGTCATTCAGTCACCTTCATCACTTAACTACAGCAGATTTTACTCTTTAAAAAAAAAAAAAGATTAATCCTGGGACCTCTTAAAAAAACGGAAAACATTCTTCTTGACCCTGTCACACCTTATGTGCAAAGAGCCTTGTATGCTAATGTAACCTATTAGAGACAATAAAATCTAGACTCCAGTATTTCTTTTTACCTTAAAAAGCAGTGCAGTTCTTGTGTGGAGGCGCAGGAGGGAACTTAAGGTGCATGCGCTATACTCGATATGGGAAACAAAGGCAGAAGAAAAATTATTACTTTCCTTACTATCTACAGCCCATTGACAAATCCTTGAAACAGGCAGAGTGACATTCCTCTAGGAACTCAGCTGCCTCCATGTTAATACTTTGCTAAGGGCAAAAGGCAATCTCAGCCCAACCCCCAGGATCCTGTAAGTCTACTATAACATATAAAAAATTCCTTTGGAAACTTCCTTTATCTCTATCCCCCAAGATACATGTTGGCAATCATCCCCCAAGCATATGACCCACCAATATACATCTGAAGAGTCTCATGACTCTGGCTTTATTAGACAGTAATAAATGACCTTTTCCCAACAATAGCTAGCCCCCTCAAGGTCCTTGGAAACCTTGCTTCCAAAATTCCTCAGAGACTTACGCTATGGTAACCCCCTCCTGCTATCCCTAAGCCACTCCTCATGACCCCAGTTCAGCTCTTTCTGCCCATAGGTCCTGTCCCTCTGCTTTAATAAAACCACTTTTTTGCACCAAAGATGCCTCAAGAATTCCTTCTTGGCCTTCGGCTTCAAACCCTAACATCTTCCCGACGTCATATTCATCACTTGAGAATATCTTTTTTCTCACAGAATATGGGCACTAAAATTCTGCCCTTGGAAATCTGTCCCTCTGTGTTATGTTTTATCCCTTCCAGTAATCATCTTTTTTTTAAGTTCAAGGTTCTCTAGACATGTTATCAAGCATAATATGTATATTTTAGTAAGAATGATTTTACTTGATCACTTCCTCTCATTATTGAAAACATGGTAGCACTAGAAGACTGCTTATCCAAAGTGAGAGAAGATGGGTCGTGGGAAAGGGGCAAAACAGGACATGGATTTTGAAGGAATGGAGAAAACTAACATCAAACTTCAGAGACATCACAAATTTAGAAGTGTTCATTCTGAACTCTCCAATTTTGGTTGTTCTTCCCTCACCTCCTGGAGATTAAGACTCCAGGCTGATTTTCTTTTCTTTTTAAAATCGAGTTCAGCAAACACCACACATGTGTGGAGTATGAAAGGAGAAGAATGCTACAAGCTCTCAAAGGGGTGGTGGAAATTATAGGTAGCAAAAAATGTAATTATCTAACTTGGAGTTTTTCCAGGCCGGATCCACCTGATCAGAGACATTAGAGCAAATGCATTACACTTTTAAAAAGTCTCCTGCCGGGCTCACTGAATGAGAGTAATATCATATTGCCTATGGTTCTGGTAAATAAAAAGCATCATTAACAATAACACAATGTGAAGAGCCTGCTGAAATGATATACTGTATTTAGCCACGATGGTGCATCAAAATCATGAGCCTGGCTTTGGAAATGGGCAGACGCACTGGAGGGGCAAACAGTGATGATTAAAAAATGCAGTCAGAGCAGGAGCAAATTCTTTCCAGCTTCTTCTCACAGTAACTTTGCTCTTCAGAAGCAATCAGACTCGGAAACTTATTCCACTTCAGAATAGGAGAGCCTATTGTACTAAACATGTGAATACAAAAGTTCTTTCTGTTCTGTCTGGCACAGTGACACGATCACCAAACCAACAGCAAATGTATTTGCAGTGATGGGTCACGGGCTGGGTGCAGACCCGGCAGAACTGAAAAGAGGGCTCGTCAATTATTAGAGAGCAATGTATGTGTCATTCCCCATTCCTAAGAGATTCATTGCAATAAAATTCAACAAATATGTTGAAGCATCTTTAATATATAGGTATTGCCCATGAGATTACCGGTTACGGAAGAAGTGTGACATATTCCCTGTTCTCAAAGTGATTACAATCTACTTGGAGGATGGGGTATGGGAATTGTAATATGGGAAATAGGTTAATTAAAAACATGTTCCATTATCAAAATAAAATAGACACATAAAAGGGCGCTGTGGGAATACAGTGTGGGAGACTTGGTGAACAGTGGATGGTATCAATAAAGACATCAAGGAGGAAGTGTTATTTAAGATAGACAAAGAATTTAAATAAATACTGAGCTGATTGCAGCTGGGAGGCACAGATATGGCCTCCCCAGTTGTTTATGGCCACCTTCCCTTCTGATTGGAGAGTGTTTTACCTGGATAGACAGCTTAGATTTGCACACACAGAAAAGAAAACCAGAACAGCATGTATACTATGTATAACATATCTGTTATCTGCAGAAGAAGAATCAGATGCTACGTATAAAGATCTGTATCTACCAGTCATATTCATGTAACTGCACTATGTATTATACAAGTATGATATCTCCAAACCAGGTAATTTATGGTGTGCCCATTATGCATACTCATATTATCTTTAATTTTCACAACAGTGCTTATGATTCTCTTTCCCAGATGAGGAAAACAATATCAGTGAGTATGATTGCTCAGGAACCTCCAGGTAGGAGGGGAGTGGGGCAGGATCCTTTCTCACTTCTGCTGAGCTCAAAAACTTTGACTTTCTCCTACCACTGTGTTACCCAAATACGTCTGCCAAGTAGAGAAAGCAGTTTTGAAAAAAGCCATTGAGAAAGATGTATGAATCACACTCTTGTCCCAAGTAGTGTGCTTGCATGAGAATTAGCTAGAGTTTTGTATTGTAGAAAGCAAAAAGGAAAGAATATGAAGAAACAACAGAGTGTCTTCAGGGAACAGGACAGGCCTCTTGCCTTAAGGTATCTCTCTTCTTTATCACTATAGGCAAAGATAACACTCATTAATTTCTAATCAAAGCTATATTTTAAAATAAAAATTTTCTCTAAGAAAAGTCAACACCAAAAGTAAATCTACCTTAATGGAAATGTGTTTGTCAAATCCCTTTTCTTCATGACCAGCGTGACTTCAAGTAGCATGAAAGCATTGACATTCCTGGATGTATGTACTTTATTGAACAAAAAACTGAGAAGGACACACAAGAGGGTAGAAAACAGACATTCTGTTCTTCAAAGTGGGTCTGTGTGTGACCCATCTGGTGACAGCTGATCTACTTTTTCTGATTGTCCAATGTTGTTTTGAAGTGTAACAATTCTAATCAATTTCGAGCACCCTGAGTAATTCAGTAATCTACAAAAAGTCAGGGATATTTCTCCATCTTTAATCATGCCTTTAAACAATTTTCCTTGAGTGGATTTCCAATCTCTCTTCAATTTTCTAAGCCAACTCTTCTTTTGAAGTTCCATTTAAACCCTCCACCATCCCAGAAGTCTATGAAATTCAGCAAGAATGGTATCACATCAGTGTGCCTGGGTAGCTCAGTTGGTTAAGTGTCTGCCTTCAGCTCAGGTCATGATCCTGGGAGTGAGCCCTGTGCCCAGCTCCTTACTAGGCTCCTTGCTCAGCAGGGTATCTGCTTCTTCTTCTCCCTCCCTTGGCTCAAATAAATAAAATCTAAAAAAAAAAAAAATAGAAAAGAAAAGAAAAGAAAGAATGGTATTGCATCTGGTAATTCTTTCTTACCATAACATCCCAGGCTCATCCTCTACCAAATTTTCATTAACTTCAATTATCAACTGGGAAATGCTGAATGATGACGATAAAGGTAGGGCTAAAAACAGTTTAGGCAACAACAATATTTGGATTTTTATACATAAATAATCACAAATCATCATGTAATGTATTTGGTCAGATAACTTGTATTTCATTGTATTCATGGGCTAGGTATAGTGTGTGTGTGTGTGTGTGTGTGTGTGTGTGTGTGTGTGTGTGTGTGTGAATGTGAGTGTATGGCGTATAATCTTTTTTTTTACTACCTGTCTTTAGATGCTTACAATCTAATATAAAAATACTTAAATGTATGTGGAAAGACTGTACAGAGGGTTTTGACTCTGGCAGAATTTTAGAACTCTCCATGAAAAATAACTAATATTATAGAAAATTTTATTTAAAATGTGAAAATCGGATCTATCATAGAACTGACAAGAAAATGAGTGTTCCTCAGTGTTTGGGAAGACAATGGGAAATGAGAGGGAAAAGTGAGCAGTGTAGCAGATTATCTCTTGGGGACATTAGCCATGCTAAAGAATTTATTTTGTTCAAGTCCTTTTGCTCCCCAGTGTGTTTATTAAATTAATAAGGTCTATATAGAAAAGGACAAGCTGCTCAAAAGGACAATGAGAGAGTGATTAAATTTTGGATGAGCAGTAATCTGGGAACGGTACCTCTAAGGAAGTTATTATATAGGAGAGATGAGATGAGGCAGCCATGTCAGACAGGAGGGGCAGGGGGTTCCTGACAAAGGAACGTCTGTGAAGACCATCTTGTTGGAAAGCAATCGACTCCTTGGAGAATCTGAAAGAAAACCAGTGTAAAGAACACCTCGAGAGTAAAAGAAAGTGGGTTGTGTAGAGGCTGGTCGTGTAGGCTTGAGTCAGTCTGTGCAACATAGAGTTCTAAAAATCATTAGGAGTTTATGTGCGCCACGTAGTTATTGATGGCTTTTTAGCATAAGTGTTTTTTTATTATTTTAAAATATGACAGGGCTGATTTTGTTCATTTGGGTTCTATACTTAAAAATTATACTTAAAATTATACTCAAAAAATTAAATACTGTATTTAAACATAAAAAGTAAAATATCAAGTATATCCCAATGTTAATAGCATATTTTAATGAAAAATTACTACATTAAAAACTAATCTAGTGAGAAGTATATCATTATTTTACATTTTTGCAAAAATATTTAGTGGCCGATTGAATAAGAGATGGCTGGATTCTCATATGTGTTTCTACCTTCAGTCTCTTGCAATATCAGAAATCATGCGCCTCTGGAAAATTCCACTGTGCACTCATGAGAGAATGAGAGTGAAAAAGAAAAAGAAAGATAGTTTCAATATGAAAATAGTTTCGTTCTTCATGATCACCTGAGAGGGTCTTTGGGGCTCCTAGGGCCACACAATAAGAACCATTAATGTTGACGAAGCACTCACAGGTTTGGCTGAAATGCAGAGGCCTCCACAATCTGTATTCTTCCAAATGTATCTTCTACTTGTCAAAATTTCCCTCAAACACAAGCAGAACCCACGGCTATTGCAGCTGGAGGGAATAGGGGGCTTAAAACAAGACTTATCCTCAGGCTATGGAACATAGAGTTGAAGCTAATTTGAGTTACGGTGTCCAGGGAGTAAAACAGAAATCAGCAGCCAGGTGATGGTCCTGCACATGCATCAGTCTGCATAAGACATCAGGTGGCAAACAATACATAGGATACTAGGGGCCTGGGTTTTAGACAGGTGAGTTGGTGACTGGCCATCCTCCTGATAATTTTTGGAAAAGAGGGTTAGAGAAATTTCCTGAGCTGGTAAAGTAGAGCTGCAGGGACTTCTGTAAATATTGGCAGCACAAATGTGATTGGAAGAAAAGATATTTTAAGGACAATTGTATGTCAAATATGTATTGTTTAAAGAATCAGTAAGAAAAATACCAATGGTCCAAAAGAAAAAAAAAAAGACATAAGTGAGCATACCTATATATATATGAAATAAACTTGCAATATCATTAGTAAACACAAACCTTGAAATCAAATAGCAGTTTCCATGTCTAACCTGTCATTGATGAATCTCAAACACTTGAAAATATAGCCAGTGGTGAGATAAGCATTTTATTTTATTTTTTTTGAGATTTATTTCTTTATTTGAGAGAAACAAAGAGAGAGAGTGAGTGCAGCGGGGAGGGGCAGAGGTATAGAATCTTCAAGTAGACTCGGTGCTGAGCGTGGAGCCTGATGCAGGGCTCAATCTCACAACCTGGAGGTCATGACCTGAGCCAAAACTGAGAGTCAGATGCTTAATTGACTGCGCCACCCAGGTGCCCCGGAGGTAAGCGTTTTAATACACTAGTAAAAGGAATTCCAAATCTTGCTTTTCTGGAAAGCAACTTGGCTGAATTTCACGCACTTACTTCAAGAATCTCTACTTGCAAGAAGGTTACCCTAAGAAGGCACAAAATACATTGTCAGAAATGTGTATCCTTACTAATAAGGAACACATAAATAAATATGTAAATAAATAAATGTAGTGAAAGGAAGTCTTTCTTACAGTGGAATGCTTACTAATCAATGTCAAAGGGACAATGGAGTTAGAAAATCACCACTTTGTAATCATTCTAGACATTGATTCAGATGAGAATTTTCAACAAATGCAAACATTTCATGAACAACAGAATATTTAGATAGACTCAGAGTATCTCTTTACAAAAGCATTTATTCAAAAGAAAAACAGTAACTTTAAAATGAAGTAAACATGGCAGACACACCTTAGCAAATGATCAAAGTTCATGTCACTAAGGATGGGACAAGCCAACATTCTGGAGTGAGGGACTGAGAAAACAGCATCACTCATATTGTATTCTTGCCAAGGATGAATAACCTGAATCTAATTGAGAGGAAACACAATTGAGGGAGAGTCTAAAAATTAGTCTGTATTTTTCAGAATATTTCATGAAAGACAAAAAAAGATTTGCAAAACTTCCAGGTTAAAAGGCCTAGTGAATCATGTCATGATTACTAAATTTGATGCATAATCTGAATTGGGTCCAAAAAAAAAAAGTTAACATATTTTTGGGATCATTTGTGAAATCTGAATGTGGGCTCTATATTAGATAATACTTTCTATCAATATTAAAATTCCTGAATCTATTAACTGCACTACAGTTATTACCTTGTTCATAGAAAATATACTCTAAAGAATTTAGGATTCAATGGCATAATGTTTGCAACTTTCTCTGAAATGTGTAGAAGTAAATTTATGCACATAAAGAGGGAGAGTGATAAAGCAAATGTGGCAAAATTTTTAAAAGTGGTGAATCTGGATAAACATTCTTCAATACTTCTTTGAAAATATCCAAGTAAGTTTGAAAAAAAAAATTACATGCACAGATTTTCATTGAAGCTTTATTTAATATGTACATGAGAAGGCATAAAAGTTCCTCCAAGTACTACTTTATCTGGATTCTATGGATGGGGATATGTGGCACTTCCATTCTGTCTAAATCATTGAAATTTCCATTTTGATTTTGTCCTATTGAGAAGAGTGTTAATTACTTTCCACAGGTGTGAAGTTTTTGTGGTTGTTAGAGTGAATGCTAGTTTCCTTTCCCTTTCTGCTCCTTTTTCTCCTCCTCTTTTTTCTCTTTTTTTCCTTTACTGTTTTTATGTTGATTTCTGATTTACAGCATATTGATCACTTGATGAGGTCTGTATAATATCAATTAGAAATTATTGAGACTTTTATGTTCACATGGATGTAATCAATTTATGTAAATGTTCCATCTGTATTTGAAGTATTTTAAAGGAGTGTGTATATTGAGAGACTGAATTTACAAACAAACAATTGCCAGATCAGATATAAAAATAAAATTCTGATCCACCATCTGCAGCAACCTATCCAGGAAACCAACCCTTATCTACAGTAACCCACCGGGAAGCCAACCATTAGTCAGAATTGCAGGAAGTCAGACTGCTATCTCTAGTAACAACCCAGATAGCCAAACAATAATTTCTAAAGCAGTTGGTCCAAAATGTCAGTCAAGGCTTGATTAATAATTGACAGCTTTCCTAATTTTCCTCTCTACTTCCAATTTAGGACCAACCAGAGAAAGCCAAAAATGTACTTCTAACTAATGACATAAGATGCCCCTCCTCTAGTTACTTCACCTACAGTTTCCTCATGTCAGCTGCCTCCAATCAGGCCATTACCTTATGTCTTTATTCTCCACCCACTCGAATGCTTTTCCACTTCTCTGCTTACCTTTGAGTCTCTGCCAAACACAAGTGGCTGATTCCTTTGCTGTCACAAGCTCTGAAGGAATAGCTTTTGCTTTATTTACCTGGTTGGTCTTTGTTTATTTCACAATATTTTATTTGAGGTCTTTATCCCTCTGTGCCTTTCTCTGATTCTGTCTCTATGTCTATGACTCTCTCTCTCTCTATATATATATACACATATATAAAGAAGCATATATAGATATATATATAACATAAAGAAACAGCAGAAATAGGAAAAGCTCTGAAAATTATGTAGAAATTACCCTTTTGTAAGATACATTTACATTTATAAAGGAAAGCTCCTTTTGTAAGAGTGTTTTCCTCTCTAGCAGGAAGAGAGGGATGACTAAATTTCTAGAAACTTATCAGGGGAGAGGACACAGACTTAAATCTGCATAATAACCCTACCCTTGTTTACTTTGCTTTGCCTAATAACCTCCCATAACTGGCTTCCCCCCTGCGGCAGTATTTTATTTTGTCTTCAGTTGAAGATATTTAAGGTAATGTCTTGGGCCATTTCAGGGAATTACTCAGTTTTTCCAGGGTATCTATGTATGTAGGAAGTAAACATGTTATTAAAATTTCTGCGTTTTTTCCTCCTGTTAATCAATGTTTTTATTATGGGGGGGCGTGCTCAGCCAAAAATCTGTAAGGGTAGCAGGGAAATTATTTTTCCTCCCCTACATTATATGTAGTCACACATACACTGATAACCAGAAACAATCCAAATGCTTAGAAATGGGAAGATAGTTTAAAAAATGAAATATGAACCATCTATATAATAAGTAATTATGTACTTACATTAAAAATCGTGCTGTCCATGCATGTGATAAGGAAAATGTTCTTTCCCAATATAATGGAAAGCAGTTTTCTAAAAAAAAAAAAGCAGTATATATAATTTTAAAAAGCAAGATAGAGCCCGAATTTATAAAGCAACAGCAATAATAAGTTATCTGCTTATGAAAATGAAAGCCAATAAGATTACACCAATATAGTAACACTGGATTTTTGAAAATAGTAAGATTATAGATGTTTATTTTCATGTACTTAACTGCATTTTCCAAATATTCTACCATAAGTATAAATTTATATTATAAACAACAGCAAAATATCAACAAATGTCTTTTTAAAACTGCTTAATGAAATATCAGTCATCTCTGAGAAAGTTGGAAGGGAAAGCTTACGGCTATTTTAGACAGAACTGTACATTCATAGCGGGAGATGAATTTAGTTGCAGAAATTCAGTCTCCAATTTAAATATATTAAATATTGCTAGTACATACTAAAAATGTATATCTAAGGGGTTAATGACCTAGATGAAGGAAAATCTGAGCGACCTGTCATGAGATAAAATGGAATAAAATAGATGGGCTCAAATAAGGTGAAATGCACTTGTACTGCAAAAGTGGTAAAAATGTCACAATAATTGATCCTATGAATTGAGCTAATCACTTTGGGTGGGTGTGGTGGGTGAAGGGAGCTGCTGTAGAGAACACCATTGAGCAGTTTGTATCATTTTTTTTTAATCCACATTTGTTCTGTTAGTAAAACCAGCAGTATAATTTTGAAAATCTATTTGAATCCCCCTATCTCAAAGCTCAAGGCAGTACATTCTCTATAGTGAATTCCTTGTTATTTGTTTACTCTGTTTTTAAATAACAATGCCAACAATAATCCTCCCCTGGGGTCCCACTGCCTTCAGCCCCACCGAGGACAAATCCAGGGATTATTCTGGAGAACATCTAAACACTTGCGGAGCACAGTGCACACAACTCCTCTAGGGAGACCCTCCCACCAAAATCTCGAGGTTAAAATGTGAATATTAATTCTTCAAAATCCAAATCATTTGAGCACAGCTTGCCACACTTTAACTTCGCATCTCCATGATCTTGCA
The DNA here is from genome assembly GCF_024610735.1 of Ursus americanus. Taxonomy (NCBI): domain Eukaryota; kingdom Metazoa; phylum Chordata; class Mammalia; order Carnivora; family Ursidae; genus Ursus; species Ursus americanus. Next base: position 31,800,827 of record NC_142145.1, read on the forward strand.
GGCAATGTCCTACATGTAAAGCTCACTAGGAATATCCTTAAAAGAAATAAGGTGACCTTCACAATGCCCAATTCCTAAATTTAAGTCGCTCTAACATACATTGTTTAAGCACCTTATTCCCAATAAATTTTCATTCCATAATCCTCATGTTGTTTTATTTTATAACCCATTCTTCTCAATACTTTTAATTTAAATGTGCACGCTAAATTTTTTTAATATTAACTTCAAGGCAATTTTGTTGGGTTAAGTATTTTCTTCAAATTATTAAAAATGCACAGTAAGGAAAAATGTGAAATAAAAATTATTTTGGTTATTTTAATCAAATTTTCTTATTATGAAAATAATACAGCTATAATATCTAGAAAATATTTTAAAATGGATAGAAAAAGAATTTTTACCATATATAATTTCACCTGAACAGAGACATACACTATTACAATTTGAATTCATTTGCCCATCATTTCCTTGGTTTTTTAAATTTTTTTTAATAATAAGAGGCAATATGTGGTTGAACTAATAACAGCAACAAAAATTCAAAAGCATTCAAATGAAAAAAAAGATGAGACTTCTAATTTAACCTGTCAGATCAAATGTTTATATCTGTCTTTCTAAAATCACACCACAATAAAATAAAGGTATAAATCCACGAGGACAGCAAGAACAAGATAAGAAATGACTCCAGACAAACGATGTCAACAAAATGTTAGAAAATGAGAAACAGATGGACAAGTGGTAATTGACTAAGTATAACGGGGTGGTGGGGGAAGAGCAAACCTGCAATTCTGCTGAGGGATTAATTTAGGAAAAATCAAACATATTTGTACTTCACAAGACTGGAGAAATGCAGGGATTGAAGATAACAAGTCATTTTAAAGGGCAGGGGTAAAGAAAGGCTAGAAAAGATCCCTCCACCCAACACAGTTAGGATACAGCCTCGGGTATTGTGCAGCAAGAGATAGGAAGTCAGCATCTGGAGAAATCCCACAGAATCTCTGGGATTTGGACACCAGCAAAGCTGAGAATTACTTAGTGTCATGACATCCCGGAAACTACAGTAATATACCATAAACCATGGCATCTTTGGAATGCTTCTGAGAATAACGTAAATTAAAGATTAAAAGAAACTACAAGCTTAATTGACCAAAAATCCAAAATGTGGCTAGAATGAGATGATTTTGTTGTTAGGAAAAAATGGAGACAAAAGCAGCATCAAGATTCATAATAGGAGAAATAAGTTAATATTTTGTTTGATCAAAGTACAATAAATGAGGTAAAATGTAGCTTGATTGAGATGCTAGGCTCGCTTGTTATTGGATTTAAACTCTAAGATGATAACATCCATAGATCAAGGCAAGAGAAATTGAAGAAACCATTCCTACTTAATAACTGTTCATCTCTTGTGGTTATAGAATAGTAATTCAGGAGGAAACATTCATCTGAAGTCATATATATAGAAGAAAATATTTCTATTACATAGTCTCATAGATTTAGATTTAGAAAATGAGAAGGGATCTTAGATATCATTTACACTGAAATCCTTTCTAATTGGGAAGTCCTTTCTAAAATATTCCTCACAGCTTACCATTCAGAGTGTACTTGGTCATTTTTAGTATCCACCATATTAAACATCAGCCCTCTCTTCTTTGATGGAGTTGGTAAGTGTATATATATATATATATATATATATACTTATATAATAAGTGGTAAGTATATATAATATATATATGTTGGTAAGTATATATATATATACTTATATATATATATTCTTATTAGCATATATATATATAGAGAGAGAGAGAGTCTTATTAGCACCGTTTGTTTCTTTGTAATTTCTATCACTTGATCCTAGTTTTGTCCTAAGGACATATTAAAGCAATTACATTACTCTCTTAGTGCACATGCTCTACTCTTTTGCATTTTCTTACTTAAATGTTCCAAATGTTTAGGTTCTCATATGGCAGGGTTTCCAAACATTTTACTGCCATGCTTTGTCTCCCCTAAGTTATTGTTATTTTTCTTTAAATCGGTGGTGCTCCAAACAAAATGAAAACTTCCAAGTTGATCTAAGTGATGTAGTTCGTTTTCCCTTGTTTTGGACACTGAATTTTACCTTTATTTATACAATTTAGGATTTGATTAGCTCATTTGAAAGTTAAATCACACTCTAACCTCCTCTAATCTTGGAGTCACCCAAAACTTCAAGACCTCAAGAGACATCTGCTGAGTTCAGTTTTAAACAGATTTCAACTTTACATTTATCCCTTTAACTATTTTGCTCTCAGGTGTGATGCTTCATTCTTGCCTAATAACCTGTTTAATCTGAAGTCTCTGATAGGATGATTTGGTTCTACATCTGACTTTGTAAAGTCTAAGGATTTAATAATAACCTTCTATTTTTCCACCCACTTTTTAATGCAATGAGTCAAACTTACATAATCTCTGTGAAGGCAAGGGAGAGTCTGTTTTTGCCAGTCTTGATCTTGCTCACTGCTGTTTCCTCAAATTCTAGCACACAGCAGGCACTTGACACCTATGTGAGGAAAAAGGCAACACAGCACTTAGATTGCTCTCCGGATTGACATTCAACCTTTTAAGAAGCCAGGTTCAACCAGCATTGGCCTCATTCAAATGTTCAGTACATGTTCATTTTTCTCCCATCTTCCCTCTCTCTCTTTTTTTAATTAAAGTTGTAAAATTCCAGTTACTTAACATACAGTGTAATATTAGTTCCAGGTGTGCAATGTAGTGATTCAGCCCTTCCCTACAACCCCAGGTGCCCGTCGCAAGTGCGCATCTTCATCCCCATCACCTGTTTAACCCATCACCCCATCCACTTCCCCTCCGATAACCGTCGGTTTGTTCTCTCTATAGTTAAGAGTCTGATTCCTGGTTTGCCTCTCTCTTTTCTCCCGTATGACCGTTTGTATTGTTTCTTAAATTCCACATATGACTGAAATCACATCATTTTCCCCTATCTTCTTAAAAAAGAAAACGGGGCTCCTGGCCCGCTCAGTCGGCAGAGTATGCAACTCTTGATTTTAGGGTTGTGAGTTTGAGCCCCCTGTTGGGTGTAGGATTACTTAAAAATGAAATCTTTAAAAAAGAAAACGAAAGTTTTGTTGAAATCCAGCAATATTGTTATTGAAACTTCTGATTTTCCAGCCTGACAACAAGATGAAAAAAGGAAAGAAGATTAATTTAGCATTAGTTATTTTTTGGTGGAAACACATTGCACTTACCACTTTCCATTTTTTGAATATGAACAAATCAATTATTTAATAATTCAACAATTTTATTAGTTATCAATGCCAAGCCCTTGAGCTATGATTTTCACAATCCACTTTTTTTCTCCTTTTTGAAATCTGGTGAGGTTTCTACATTTGCTTTCTAGCAGTTCTCTTTTCCATTCCCTGTGATTATAATTGCTGCAAGACTCTGAAATTATATTTGCGGGTTTTTCTTATTTAAAATACCAGGCTTATTCTTATAATTTTTTGGTCTCCAATAGGTTGCAATTTTTTTTAAGCCTGATTATTTTGCCCTTTAGAGTTTGAATCTGTTTTTCTTCTTTAATAATGAAGATGGAAAGAAATGTACTTTTTGGAAGTGAAAGATTCTCAGATCATGGTGTTGCTAAGGAAGGTCATCTTAAGAGACAAAATTCAACCAAGTTGGGGCGCCTGGGTGGCTCAGTCGTTAAGCCTCTGCCTTCGGCTCAGGGCGTGATCGGTGTTCTGGGATCCAGCCCCACATCAGGCTCCTCCACTGGAAGCCTGCTTCTTCCTCTTCCACTTCCCCTGCTTGTGTTCCCTCTCCCGCTGGCTGTCTCTATCTCTGTCAAATGAATAAATAAAATCTTTTAAAAAAAAAAAATTCCACCAAGTAACTTTGAAGATTCTAATTGCCTTTATTAAAGGATTCAGGAGGGCTGTGTCCTAGCCTCTGAGCGGTACAAAATGGAAGGTTTTTATAGGAAGAGGGGTAGGACAAGAAAGTTATTAGCAAAAGAAAAAGATTGTTCCAAGCAAGGTTGTTTGCCCTTAGGCGAAATAGCAGGGCGTCTTCTCATTTTCCACTAGGGGATGGAGAAGGTCCCTGTGGCAGACTCTGGCGCTGATCAGGAAAATTCCTGACTGACTGTTTAAGACTGCATTTCTGGGGGGAGGTTGAAACTGCAATCAGATTAGGCCTTAAACCCTGGTTTGGCGATTTGGCCTAAGTGACACCATTTTGGGCTTGTGGTTTTCCTTTGAACAGTTACCTAATGTCATTTTATTTTTTGAAAGATCTGAAAAAAGAGGGCTAATCCTAATTAATTCTGATTTGTAAGTCAGGTTCTGCCTGTGAGCAGACATATGGTTTGACAACCTACTGGCACTCCTAGACGTGGCTATCTTCCCTACACCCAGCTCCCTTCACTTTCTTGGAGCACAGTCTCGCACATTCTAGCACATTCCTCATTTAAAAGCATGCGTCCTTTCCAAGTTTGGCAGTTCACTCAGGCACAAGCTGCTGTGAAAAAGTCTTCAGCATAACACCAAGACATTTTTGCTTGACTCATCATTCCCCTTTTGGCTTCCCAGGGGATTTTCTTTCTGGAGCTCAGAAAGGTTTGATAAGACAACAGTGTTCCAATCGTTCCTTTGACTGAAAGCTCTGGGTATCTTGCTTCTGTCATTGTGTGTGTTGCTGTGCTACCTGACTACCTGGACGAATAGCGTTTGCATTCCCAGTGCCCCAGCAGCTTGCACAGGCAGGGGAGTTTGATCTAGTCCTGATTTTGCAGTTATATTAGATGAGATGTCCCTGTAAGCTAATTACTTTGGCAGCCAAGGGGGCACCAATGATTCTGTCAGGCATCCATGGCGGCACCTTAATAGTGTTTTAAACAATGTGTACAGAAGGGGTTACAAGCTACACAGAGAGGAGCAGAGCCTGAGGGGAAAGACACTGCAGGTGTGTGGTTAACAAGGAACTAATTGGGTAACCAGGAAGGAGGAGAAGCAAGCATAAAGCTGGTCAATGTGCTTGTGTGGAATTCCAGCAGTTAGCTAGTGCTGAGCCCTTGAGAAGTTGAAATAAAGACAAGTTGAATCTGGAGTCTATTTTTTGCTGTGATCTTTACTAGAAACTGCAAATTGGGACTTGACAGCTTTTCTCGCCGCCTGTTGCTTTATTTCAGGTGGTATTGTTTTGAACGAGCTAAGAGCTGACATTCTGGATGCCTAGCCTGGGTGTCTTGCATCCAGACAAGAATGTGTGTCAACTCTTCAAGGCACGTTACTCTTTCTTCTGTTCCTAATGATCTCTGGGTATTGTGAGTGAGATGGTAAGTAGCGAGATGAGTGTTGGTCTAGTACACAGGAGACTGAATCCTCATCCCAAGGGTACACTCAGTAGTCTCCGCTTGAGCCAGTTAGCCTGCCTACCAAGTCTTCACTGCTTTCCAAGCTCTAAAAAGAATGAGATTGTCTGCATTTCTGTTCGGAATCTTTCTCAATCCTAAGATTTTTTGTTTTAAAATTTGATTCGTTTTCAGTATTAAATTTTGACCAAGTGCCTAAAAATAGACTAGGCAATATGGAAAATACACAGGGAATAGAAGGCATATTTCCTGTCTTCAAGAATCCTTCAAACAGGGGCGCCTGGGTGGCTCAGTCGTTAAGTGTCTGCCTTCTGCACAGGGCATGATCCCGGCGTTCTGGGATTGAGCCCTGCATCGGGCTCCTCCACTGGGAGCCTGCTTCTTCCTCTCCCACTCCCTCTGCTTTTGTTCCCTCTCTTGCTGGCTGTCTCTCTCTCTGTCAAATAAATAAATAACATCTTAAAAAAAAAAGAATCCTTCAAACAAAAAATCACGGGCATACTATCAATGGATGTGAAGGCCCTTCTAAAGAGGTCAGTATGGGGATGTGGTCACCCAGAGAGCAGTGTTGTTTTGACAAGGAACAGGTGATGAGATGAGCCTTCTGAAGAAGCAGGCTTTGAGGTGACAGCCAGCATAATTTCCTAAGTTGGAGGAATGGTGCACAGTATGGCTCAGGCTTGAGTAAACCTATGGGAGGGTGGAGCAATAGGGATTGTGAGACTGAAGGAGAGACCAGTGAATGGGATATACTAAAAATAGTTTTCTTAGAGCCAAATTGTGAATAGTCTGAAATGATAGGCAAGGTTATCTTAGAGGAACAAAGGGAAATACTTCAGATTTGGGAATATTCTGAAAAACATTATTAAAAAAATATTCTGTTGCATAACATATAGAACTAACTCAAATTCAATTACATTTACCTTTAAATAATAATAACGTATACAACAAAAAGGAAAAAAAAAAACCTTGCTAAAAAATTAGGTTTCCAAACCAAATTAAAATGTCTTCACTAATGTCATTCAGCTGCTTCTTTCAGTCCAAGATATAGGTCTATATTTTCATTGAGCCAAAGTGAGTTGGCATAAAAAGAATTTAAATAAACAATTTGACAATGGTTTTATGCATAACCTCTTCTTTTTTCTTCTAAGATTTTATATATTTGTTTGACACAGAGAAAGAGAGAGAGAGCACGCACAAGCAGGGGGAGCAGCAGGCAGAGGGAGAAGCAGGCTCCTCATTGAGCAAGGAGCCTGATGCAGAACTCGATCCCAGGACCCTGGGATCATGACCTGAGCCCAAGGCAGAAGCTTAACCAACTGAACCACCCAGGAGTCCCAGTGCAGAACCTCTTCTAATTGTTTTTTAGCATAAATACCAAAGGACCTAACATGGACAGTCAATAGGGTATGTCACCATCATGTTCTAAAATTTAGGAACTCGACTTCTTATGCATGCAATATATTTGCTCACTGGTCAACTCAGATATGAGCATGTGATTTTGTTGGCTCCAACAGTACCTATTGTCTCATATCTTTCCCACTGAACGCATTAACGACACCTTTATGACCCCAGAGGTCACTTCCAGATATAATCCCTGATTAGAACTGGCACTGTCATTGTAGGAGTGCGATCCTTGCAGCCCCTGTAAACTCTCTGGCCTCTACATTCACATTTGGAACATGAGGATGTTTGACTAGAGTAGCTCTAATTTCCCTTTTACTTCTAAAGTTCTGCAATCCTTAGCAAGAAATAACATTTTTCTAACATGATAGTATGATATGACAGTTAGGAAAGAGGGGAGAAAGGAAACTTTCAGAGACCAGATTAATGGAATGCAAATTGCAACCATATAACTTTTATTTTAAAGAAATTACCTCGTTTGTGCTGATTTTCTGAAGAACCAAATCACAATTCTTAAAGGAATTTGCAAAATCAGAATCTTAATTCCTGGCATGTCTTTCTCCTCCCACCTCCATTCAAGTTTCAACTTACAAGGAAGAAAGAACATTTTTAAAAGAGCTTAGAATTAGGCTTGAACAGCAAGTTCTGTAGTTTGAAGACATTTTGCCCATTTTAACAATAGCTGTACTAATGCTTTAGCAATTCATTGAGATCAGCGATTCCTTTAAATTAGCTACAGAAAAGTTCAACTTCTGAATAAAACTGACTGGTTGAAATTTTTATATAAAAATAGAGCTATTATACAGAATTTATAATATAGTATTTCAAATTCCAAATTTCTGTTTCTTAATGGACAGTGCCATCAAGCAAAACTGACATTTATATAAGTTGAGCACACATCCATTTTATTTCTATAACTTACTCTTGATTAATCACTTTCTTGTCTTTGATGTAAGTTGAAGCTATGACATACAGCTTTCATATGCCACCAAAGACTCATTTTTCTTCTCTTTTTCTCTTATCTAGCCAAATGCTTCAAATTGGGTTATTTCAATTTCTCAAAATTGAATCTCTAAAGAGTACTTGAATAACGAGCATTCAGTTCTCTAATTAAAAATCCTCTCTCATTCTATTTTCATTGTTTCTTAGAGTTTTTAATTTTTTTTTAAATGTTTGGGCAAGAAGGAATGAAGAAATAAATGACTGATAATCATAGTATGAGAGGTGTCCATAGTGATATAGGGACAGGTTACAGTGGGATACCGTCATTCTCCTCCACATCTGTCATATGATGGCCTAAGGATTAAATTATAATTGCCAATGATGGTAGGTTTGTGGTTCCATTACTGAAGAAACTATTTCCTTAATAAAAAAAAAAAAGACTCCTGATGTTCTAGACTACTTACATACTCATGCCTTTGCCCCATTTTCTCTACTTTTTTGAATATACTAATGATAAATGCAAACTTATTAGCCTCCTCCATGTTTCCTACTATTTGAGAGAAGCTTTAAAATATGATGACACCTGATATATTGAGCCGATAATTCTAAAGCTTGAATTTATGTGATGAAATAATCTCCTAGGAGCAAATAACCATCCATGCATTTATTCAGTCTATATTTATTGAGTCCCTTTCATGTGCCAGACATTGCACATGGACCAGGAGACAGTGGTCTACAAGGTAGTTATGGTCTTTGCCATTTTAGAGCTAGTATTATGCAGAGAAGGAGTCATATAACGGACAAGAAAATAAAATACAATAAAGTAATTTTTGAGAAATACCATAAAGGAAAAATGTCTCTATGGTAGAAAATAAAGAAATAATATTGCAGTAGTGGGAGCTGTTTTAGACTGGGTAGTCAACAAAGGGAGGCATCCAAGTGAAGCCTCAATGTTGGAAAGGAGCCACCCATGCAAAAGTTAGAGAAGATTCTAGAGAACAGCAAGGTAAAAACCCAGAGGCAGGAAAGAATTTGGTAATTTTGAGAAGAGACCAGGGAATGACTGATTTCCAGGAGGAGCTAAAGCAGAGTGTGCAAGATGGAAAGTGGCAGGAGAAAAGATTGGAGAGGCTGGATGGTATCATAACACAAGAAATCAGATAAGTCATATTCATGAGTTTGTACTTAACTTTGAGTGAGGTTAAAGATTTTCAGCATAAGCTTATGTTTTAAATTATCTCTTTTCTCTTCTGGCTGTAGGGAATGGATTGGTAAGGAACAAGAGTAAAAACTTGAAGTCCAGTTTGGAAAGAGTCCTAGAACACAATTGTGGAGGCTTGGATAAAAGTGATTCCACTATACATGGAAATGAATGGTCAGGTTAGAAAAACATCTTGAGGCACTAAAAATAGGACTTGCAGATAGATTGTCTGAAGAAAGGCATCAAGGAAATCTCTTAGGTTTCTGACTTGAGAAACTTACTATTGCATGCTATCATTTGCTAAGAGTGAGAAGACTCAAGGCAAACAAGTCTGTGCATTTACATAAGTGGGTTTGTGTGTATATATCAAAGATTATAGTTAAGATGTCCATGAAATATCTTTCAAGTAAATATGCTCAATAAGAAGCATGATATAATAGTCTCAAATTTTTGGTGAGTTATGGCCTAAAGATTTAACTTTGGAAGTCCTTAGCATGCAGACTGGTTTTCAAGGCAAGGGAGCAGAAGCTATATTTTGGAGAATTTTTTTTATATAGGGAGGGAAATAGAGTCTAGGACAAAACTTACCATGTACACACGTGGTTAGACATAAAATGACTCAGTAAATTTATAATGAAAATTCTTGTAGGAAGCTACTGGAGGATATTTTCCAATAAAGCTAAGCAAAACAAAACAAAACAAAAAACCAAAAAAAAAAAAAAAAAAAGAAAAAGAAAGAAAAGAAAAAACGAAAAAGAATGTGACCTAAAGGGAAAAGAAAAGAAAAAGGCACATGTACTATTTTAAACACTGTAGTAGGCACATTAAAAATGTAAAATAAACTTCTGAAATTAATTTTAATAGTACATCTTACTAATTCAATATAGTAAAAATATCATTTTAAAATATAAACAATAGAAAACAATTATTAATACTTTACATTTTTTTATTTGGTGAAAAGTCTTTGAAATCTGTTGTGTATTTTACACTTCAATACATTTAAGTTCATACTAGCCAAATTTCAAGTGCTCTATAACCATGTGTTTACTGGCTACAGCACTGGATATCGGGGGCTTGAATACTTTCTAAGAATGATCTCGTAGAGAGAAACATGGGATAAATAAAAGAGTTCATCTAAAAAGAGTCTACCTTTCAAGGAGCAAAGATACCTATGGTACTTAGATCTAGGGCATAAAAGGAAGTTCGTCTTTGGGAGATTGGCACTTCCGCAAATGTAACAGAAAGTTTTTAAAAAAAGGTTGCAGATGCTGATAGAATAGATTTTTTTCATCAGAAGGCTACAGTATTTACAGTGTAATTTACAAAAATTCTATTGTCTTCATGAAATATGTTGCAAAGTCATTAACCAAGTGGAATGATGATATGGTAACCTGTTCAGAGAGCATTCTAGAATATTGCCTACTCTGACTTCATGAAGTGAATCAGTGCTTACTACATGGTACCAGATTAATGGCACAAGTTAACTTCCTCCACCTGAAAATTGTTGAGTAGACAGTTAAGTATGCATGTAATCACCTCCTCCCTCCTTTTTCTTCTGTTTCTGGCAAACTTATCTGCTATTCATTGTTCTTAGAATTCAACAGCTGGCTTTTCACAATTTAATGGGGGCATTGCTTCCATTTGAATTGAACAAAATGTCTTATTCTATCATTGATATTTTGGGGGGGGGTTAAATAAGCCATGCGATGCGTGCTTCAGAGTCATGGTAGCCGTGTTCTTATTGGATCATGTTACAGGCATGAACTAAAAATTCATAGGGAACAATTGACACTGTGCTGCATGATTTAACAGCTTCTCTGTCAACCTTAACCTCCACATCCCCAGCCTGCCTCCATGTATTTAAACTCTCAGAGTAGAGAAGAAAGAAGCCAGAAAAACAGGAAATCTAGGGACGGCAGGAAGGTCATATGGAGCAAGAGCAGGATGGATGGCTGTCCTGTTGTGTTGAGAAAATAAGAAGACAGGAGTTGAGAAGTCAGATTGTGTGAAAGTTGCTGCTTTGTACTGTGGGGAGAAGGAGGAGGAGGAGAAGGAGGATGGTGCAACAGAACTGCTCTGTTTCCAAGAATGCCAAGGCTTTTAAATACAGGTCACTCCAAATCAATCCACACTGCACTCCCCCAAAATAAAGAAAACACTAAAACAGCTCTTGATGTAATTTATTCTTTCAGATCTTGTGGCAGAGAGTTTTCTAAACCTTTAAGCTGTGAGTAGTTTTCTTCCCTTTTTTTTTTAAAGCTATATATCCCACTCACTTAACCCACACTTTCTATTTTTAGTTTTCTCTTTCTGATGAAACCTTGCAGATCATGAAGATAACATTCTCTGAGCAAGATTGGACTATGTGATTCTCAGGATTGCTTCCTGTTCAGCTTTCTCTTTAGTTGTATTTTTCCCCCTCTGTATATTTCACTGTTACCTCTTGGTTCTCTAAATACTGCAAGGACTTCTGCTATAATTTCTAATGTACATATAATCTTAGATATGGGGAAGGATACTGAGACATTCTTTGTTACAAGTGAACTGAAAAGAGGAAGACAAGAGGGAAAAAAACAAAAGTAGGGGTGAGATTTTATATTAAGCATTTTAAAATGTTGCTGGTTTATGCTTTTCTTCTCCATTCTGTACAGGCTTTATATTTGCACTTAGACATGTTAGGCTTATTTCTGAGAATAAGCTATTATTCAAATTGGTTTCCCCTTGCTTTTCACCCTTGCTCATGAGATAACTGATCACTGAGGCACCATTCAATATCTACCCCATTCTGGGCCTTCCAGGGTATCCACCCCTTTTTCATTTTCTGAACCCATGTTTCTCAAGGAATCCTAGAATAGGACAGGGGAAACTATGAATAAGAGTCTAGATACCCTGGTCAGACAAGCCTCAGTTTGAATTCTGGTTCTAATTCTCAGAGTTATGCCACTTAGATAAGCAACATAATGTCAGATTCATCATCTCTAAATCAATAATTTCTCAAAGTTTTGCTACAAGGAGTAAATACCACGCTTGCAGATCAGTGTGCATATTGCCTCAATTTTAGCTAATGTAAGTAAATACTTACTACTCCATAAGTTGTAGTAATGATAGCAATAGCAAGAAATGGAGGCAGATGTAAAAATCATATATATTTTTTTTTCAAAGATTTTATTTTTCAGCAATCTCTGCACCCAATGTGAGGCTTGAACTTACAACCCTGAGATCAAGAGTCACATGCTCTATTGACTGAGCTAGCCAGGCGCCCCAAAGAATTTTTTTTTCAAATTTAGCTCTTTTTAATTAATTAAACTATTTATTTTTAAGTACACTCTACACTCAATGTGGGGCTTGAACCCAGAATCATGTACTCTACCAACTGAGTCAGCCAAGTGCCTCAGTGTGTCTATCTATCATCTATCTATCTATCTATCTATCTATCTATCTATCTATCTATCTATCATCTATCTATCTATCATTGGGTATATTCTTAAACTAAGCATCCTGAGGCTCACAATATTAATTTTACCAAGACCAAAGGCAGCAATGGAGCTGAAAATAGAATTAACACATTTGAACCCCTAATTCCATGTTCCTGGATTATCAATTTGAGAGGTAGTACCACAGGATGGATGGAGCTCAACCCTTGTAGTCTGCAACTTATAAAGTTACATCCTCCTTTCAAAATTTAAATGATGTGGCCGTGTATAATTTACTTTACATCTTTAGCCAATTTCTTACTATTATCTCCTTCATAGGCTTGTTTGGGTTTTACATGGCATAGTCCATAAAAACCAAGTGTCAAGTCATGACACATAGAAGGGGCTGAAATTACTGAGGAGAAGGAGAGGGCCCTTTGGACTCAAAGATTCTGAAAAGGTGTGTGAGAACAAGAACATAAGTTAGAGGTGGGTGGGATCCAGAAACAGAAGTGATTTTCTTCTTGGCCCACGTGGAAGCCCTGAACGGGTCTCAGCTAGGGAGCAGCATCTTAGGAGAGCATAAGGAAGAAACTGTGGAGGATCACAGAAAACAGCAGCTAGAGAACGTCTATTAAGAATGTATATTAAGAATGTGTTTCTTATTCTTTCTTTAAATGTGCTTACGTTTATATTTAGAAAATGACATATAGTAATGAAGTTTATAGCTCTGCCAAGACTTTAAATAGAATATTTTAAAATAGCCTGTAAAAGTTCAAGTTGCTTTCAATTCTGAGACAAAGCAGTAGACATCCTGTGTGTGTGTGTGTGTGTGTGTGTGTGTGTAACCATCCCACTTTCTATGAGCCAAATCCATGATGATAGTATTTGTCTAAAACATAACAAAGTGTTTTAAACTCTATGGCATTATTTTTCTGTTTGTTTGTTTATTTTTTGCCAAGTTGTTCTTTTACTTTTTATTGACAAGTAATGCACCAGAATTAAGCATTTTGATTTTTAACCAGTTAAAGCTTCATTTTTCTTTCTCTTTATTTTCTAGTTTTTAGAAGTGTTTTCTCTATTTTCACAAGCCAAACACAGTTGACTGTTAATGTCTCCCTGAAAGACATTGGAAGATGGCTCCCAAAATTAATGTTGTAAGACAAGCTTACAAACTGCCAGGCTTTGAAGTGAAAATTAGTGTGTCATTCTTTCTGAAAAGAGCAGAGCACAGAACTGACTGCTGTGCTATGAGAATCTCTCAAGGCAAAATATATTTTTTAGGTGAGAGGACAGAAACTAAATAAATGTTTTCTTCCCCACATTACTTACCAAATTCCATCAACACACTTATACTCACACACACCCACGCACGATGGGGAGGATTTTCTAGCAGCAAATTCTTCACTATTCAAAGAAATCGATAGCTATAGGAATATACAGTGATAAGTCTTAAAAATTCCAATTGAAAAAAATTGTATTGACTAGCATAACTGGAGAGAGCCAGGTGGAAGAAATCTGGGGACCATGTTACTATTTTTAAGTACTTAAAGTAAGAAATGTTAATGCTACTCAAAATTTGATGGCCGTGTTGAGTAAGAAGTTTCAGAAAGATGAGCTAACATTTTCAAATAAAGTCTAGTATTGGCTTTATTTTCAAGGTAAAATGCCAGTGTCATTAAGAGCTCTATGGAGTTCTAACCCAGATGCTGTCTTAGGGTCTAGAATGTTAGAGCTGTAGATTCCTCAAAAATTATAAAGCACAACCTCTTCATTGTTTAAAGTGATGAAGGACTTGGGGGTACATATTGTTAGGGTCAGGCAGATTTGGTTGCCTTTTCTTTTTAACGAAATCATGAACAATTTACTTACCCCCCTTGAGCCACATAGCTATACGTAGTGAATAATAATCTCAGCTCAAAGATCTAGAAGAATTGGAGGGGTTAAATTATATAATAGATTTAGAGCACATGACACATTGTTAAGGTTGTAATCAGAGATGGGTCTACGTTGAGGTAAGGAAATAAAGACTGTCATCATGGAAAGAGAATCTATTCTTAGGGAATAAAGGCGAAGTCTTCTTTTATGGAGTAGGTTTCATACTGGAGAATGCCTTTGTGGGAATTACACAGTCTTTCTTAGGGTTAATTGGGCACTGATAATTTCAAGGAATACATTTCCAGATCCTCAACTTTATATATGCCTTCTTTATTCTAAAATTGATCTTCCTAAGAAAGTACCTGAGGGAAATTCACCTGTTTGCTCACTGTTCTTTTCCCCTGGAAAACTATACATCTTAACGGATCATCACGCGAATTTAAAAACTTCTGAAGATACTCAAAATATTGTCATCCCTAAAGGACAAGAATAGACTTTTTTTGTTTTCCCTGTCCTGTACATATTTCTGTTAAGGACTGAGTATGAGATTGGAAGGGGTGATATTTGGCTAGAGTTGAAATGTCCTAAGTTCTGGTATATTCTAGGATGGGGGTGTGTGATGCAATTTTCATTTAATGACCTTGACTCTTCCATCCCCAATCTATCTAAAAAAGCATATTGCTGCTAAAGGCAGGTCCTATGAAAGCAAAGCAACCTGAACTTAAGTGAAGAACTGAATGCAGTGGGGTCTTGTTTCATCCAGACCAAAACTCATGTCAAAACTTTGTGACTATCTTTTATCTATCTCTCTACCTATCTATCCTCCTTCTATCATCCATTAATTTACTATCTCAGTGAAAATCCAGTGTGATGTCATGAGGTTGAGATATGTATGAACACTTAGATTAAAATTTAAAAATAAAATTTAACTTTTTCTAACAAAAGGATGGTTCTAGTTGGGCTGATTGTTTTGACATTGCCTGTTTTATACATGTAAGTTCTGCATCACTCATTAGGTTAAATAATACTCACGTCTTTTTAAGAAGATAATAATAAGGGAAATTGATGACAAGCATTGCCTTATGGTAGCAATGAGTAGTATTCATCCATGAATTCATGAGCTAATGGGGGAAAAATACCTAGATCTCTCCATCTCATCAAGAGATGCTATTCTAATGAACTTTTGTATTTTATGTTAAGTATTATTAAGTTTTGTGATTATATTATTTTGATCAATAGTGTATTGATAATTATTATAACTTGATTGAGAAGAAATTTTTGATTCTTAGAGCTTTATAGTCAGAGGAATAAAATATTAAATTACATTTTACATGCATAATTGTGTTGCAGAGAAAGATGATAGGATAATCAATAAAATATTTTTAAAAATAAAAATATATTAAAGGATAAAATTCTTTGGAGGGTATAGAACAGAAACAAATTCATGAAGAAAAAAGAAACTGAAAAATTTAATATCACAAAGGAAATTCATGTCATCTACTGTTTTCATAATGATGGCAGCTTTCAAATCATAGTATTCGGATTCCATTGGATACATTTAATAGAATGATTTAACAATTTTATATTTAAATGTCAACATTTATAATGTATTTAATTTTATAACTCTGTATCATAAGTATGAGCTTATAATGAAAATTTTAATGTCAACTTAAAAATACGTAAGAGAGTAAATTAGTTTTTCAAAAGTCTTAGTGGTACATGAGCAAAAATGTTTGAAGACAACTGCTGTGAATTATTTACTGAAAATCCTAATGGGCCACAGAAAATTCTTTGCAAACTCCCTCCGACTTCCTTCTATAGAATCAAACATGGCTTATGCACCTATTTCTTTCTTCATTTAAATTTTTTCTTTAGACTTGTATAGAAAAGATTGTATTTTTTCTAGCTGCAGCTATTTAAGATAACATCAACACGTTTTCATAATAAGAAAAAAAGTTGGTAAAATTGTGTACGTGATGAAATTAACATAGTCTCACTGTAACCCGAGAAGATGTAAGGAACAGTACATTAAGAGCAATCTCTGTATTCGTCTATAATTCCCCTGATCAGGTACCTATGTCTCTGCTAATAAAAGGAATTATACTCTATGTCATGCCAAAGAGCAGCTCCATAGCAAAGTCCATAGGAAAAGAAAGTCTCCTGGTTTGGTATCTTGATAGGTACTCTGTTTTGGTGAACCATGAAGTTAGGGCATCTTAATATTAATTGTCCTCAGTTCTTCCAAACTATGTTGGAGCCATTTAAGGGTTGTTTCTCTACATACCCATCATTACTGAACAATAGCATTGGAGAACCTTCTTAAACCATCTCTGTGAAGTTTAGCAGAGTGTCTTTTCCCTGCCTGAACTGAGCATTTCCCTGTTCTATATTCATTTTAGTACCACCAATAATTCTCAAACCTTATCAGACCCTAATTGTTCCCATAAGACTGCTTCATTTGTCTCATTATCTAAAATTCTACTGTACCTCTTCATAGAACTATATTGTTTGTAACTTCTTTGCTTCATATTTTTATAAAGGGTTGTACTTCACCCTCCTCCTGAAGAGGAAGCAATTAAAGAAAGAGATAATTTCAGATACTTTAAAATATTTTTTATCTTTCATAATATTTAAGGCAGGAGACATTCAATAAATCCCTAATGATGGATTGCTTGATCCAGTTTGCCATATTCCTTCACTGAACCTCTCTGTAATTAATTACATCACTTCCTCTTTACCTGCTATCAGAAACTTCTTAAAAATGAATCATTTAAAATGAAACTACTATGGATTATAATTTATGTCTACTGTCCACTAATAGCCTGGTTTTCAGAAAGATACTTTAAATCCAAATAATGTAATTAGAGTTGCTTCATATTGGAAGTGGTATTGCACAAAATCAAATCTAACTTCCTCATTTTATGGATGAATTGGAGGCTTTCTGATTCATAGCCTCAAGGTCACATAGCTAGTTAGCAAGGACTAGATTTAAGACTAGAACTCAGGCTGCTGGCTTGTGATCAAGTGTTCTTGCTCTTGCTCTAATAACATACTGCCTTTCATACTGTAAACCAGAGCTGCTTTTTTGGTGAGTGTGCTCTCAAACATATACTTTTGCAGTCACTCATCTACCCCCTGCTTCCTTTGGCTTCTCTGTTAGTAATGATAAACAGGTTATGGATTGGAATTTGAAAACCTCAGTGCATCAGGGGCGCCTGGGTAGCGCAGTCGTTAAGCGTCTGCCTTCGGCTCAGGGTGTGATCCTAGCGTTATGGGATCGAGCCCCACATCAGGCTCCTCCGCTGTGAGCCTGCTTCTTCCTCTCCCACTCCCCCTGCTTGTGTTCCCTCTCTCGCTGGCTGTCTCTGTCAAATAAATAAATAAAAATCTTTAAAAAAAAAAAAACCTCAGTGCATCAAAATTAGTTTTAAGAAACACATATACGGGCAATTTCACTGTCATACCTTGGGAGTTGTGGTGGGCTTCCTTTTTCTTCCTTTGCAGTTCCCTTTAGCTTATGGAACATCTCCAAATATAAACTGAGATGCTATCCTTTTATGTAATGTCTTTATTATGAGAGATAGAACCATCTTTCTTTTTTTAAAAAATATTTTATTAACTTATTTGAGTGAGAGAGAGAGTGAGTGAGAGAATATAAGCAGGGGAAACGGTAGAGGGAAAGGGAGAAGCAGGCTCCCTGCTGAGCAGGGAACCCAATATGGGGCCTGATCCCAGGATGCTGGGATCATGACCTGATCCAAAGGCAGACACTAAACTGGCTGAGCCACCCAGGCACCCCTAGAACCTTTCTTAAGGAAAACTCCACATTTTAGACAGAGACCATCTTCCAAACAAAGTGACAATTCCCATATTCTAACAGTCCTGGCAGTAGAACTGTTTGACAGTTAAATAGCAGTGGATTTTATTAATGATGATAATATGCAGAGTGAGAAAAAAAAAAGAAGAATGACAATCAACAGAACATTAATGTAAAAAGATTGGAAGAGAATTGTAATCGAAATAAGAATGTAAAAATTTAGACCAATATTGAAGAAGAATTTGGAGTGGCTAGGCATAGCCTTATCTGTCAAGGGTAGTTCAAGAGGTAGAGGGAAACCATATATCTTCTACAAGATGATGAAGAGTAGGCATGGATTGAATGGTGGCAAATCCAAAGAGTGTGATGAGATGACTCTTACAGACTGCAGAGTAATTCTTCCAGTTTCATGTTAGTCTCAAGGGTTGCTTTTCTGAAGGGCAGGCCATGTTGTCTTTCCCTTATACCCCTTCCCAGCAGTGTCTGATGAGCTCAGGTAGTTCTAATCTCTGTGCTGTTCAGAAAGGACTGGAGACAGAGGAATGGATACTTCCTCTGACTCTATTTTCCCAAATGAGTGTGTTCTTCAAAAAATTGTAGGGTGCTATGTTAACACAATATTTAGTTGGATATAAAAAAATACAGGAAGGAAATGAAAGACTGTGACACATGATAGGAAGGTCATCAAAATGAGACACAATTTTTTTAAATCTTTTTGCTCCCCATCAACTGATGACACACGTTTCACACCTAGCCTTGCCTCTCACCCCACAAATGCTGGAACTTAGTGAAGCTTCTAGGTTGGGATGAGAGGAAAGCGAAATTCTCTTCCAATTCAATGATTCCAATAGCAGTTTTTTATAACTTGTTCATGTCACCACCTGCCCAGTTAGCTGGCATTCCCTAGAAAATCGGGAAATGCTGCTTTATTAGCAGTTTACAAGTCTCATTAGAGAAAATGACTTGAAACTCTTTAAAGAAAAATAAGAGGCAGAAAAGATGGAAATGGTTACTCAAGCTTAGATTTGAACAAATAAACAGAAGAGCTTCAATCTAATAGGGAGAAAGAATCTTTCCCAAGAGTGACCAAAATGAGTAGTTTAATATTGCAGAAAAAGAAAATACATATTGGTGGCTTTTCTTAAAGCAACTTCTTATTTATTTTTCACTTTTCCCAAGGGCCTCTAACTCAAGGCTCATCTCTGATGTCAACAATTTTGACCATAAAAAGAAAAAAAAAAAGCTCAAAGAACACAGTCTTTAGTTTGGGACATTATTTTTTTTCTTTTGAGAAAACTGGGACTTACAAAGAAAGGGAAAAAATTTAAACTCAGGTACAAAGGCAAAGGTTTAAAGAAAATACACATTCTGTACACAGGGAACTAATTTAATAAGCAGCCTCTCCCTGCTAGCTTGTGATTAAACTAAATTGCCAGCCTAAACTTTTCTGTGCAGAATTTCAAATGTCAACACATTATATTGCGATTCCTCTTAATTTCTCACAAAGAAAATGCAAAATGAATTCATTATGCTGGAGTAAGTGGAAAAAATGATGAGTTTCTCCAGAAGAGTATGCAATGGGGAGAGATTGGGCAAGACGATTATATTGAGATATTTGAATAGCTGGCCATTAGCTAGAGCATCCCCATTACTCTGCTGATAATTATATCTCTTCTGCTATGACTTCCCAGTGGAATAATAGAATGTTCCCAGTGCAGGAGATAATGAAAAATACCATTCAGGTGGTATATATATGCCAGGAATAGAATGCAGTATTTCTTTCCTTCTTGGCTTTTGCTCTGCCTTAGCCCCCATCAACCCCAACTCCCTGTACCTTGTCACTCTAATGGCACACACCTACGCAATATATGTTAATATGTGTTTGGTTGTTCTATGCTGTGTACGGGGAGAATAAATATATCTTAAAAATGGAGATGGCAATGGAATATCATTCTTCCAACATAATTATCTCCTGTGTTTAGAAAGCCCGGTGTTCTGCTGAGTACATTTTTGTTAGCTATTATGTAAATGACTTCAAAACCCACTATGGTGCAGAGTGAAGGCTTTGGATGGGATCTTATAAGGATAAAACTTTTTTTTTCTTCGTAAGAAAAATAATGGTTGCGTGTTCTTCTAATTAGTCCATCATTTTACAGACACTTTTCATTTTAGCAATCAAGTGAAATTAAACAAACAAAAAGGGAGAAAAAATGAGATCAGACAATAACACCCACTCATTTTCAATAACATTTTCCCTCCCCTTTCTCCTGTTCTTCCCTCTCTCTCTCTCTCTCATTTGAACAATTCATAAAACGTCTCATGTGTTATTGCCACCTTATCATACTGTGGCATTTTTATTGCTGTTTATTTTCAGTTTGGGGAAATCTTGCTGGGTACTGTATGTCTTCACAAATTCATTAATTTTACAGAAAACTCAATTTGCATCTCCCGCACCCTCCGTTGCTGTGCCGCTCTTCTTTTAAATTCTGGATCCTTGCTTCAGAGTTATGCTTTCAAATTATGTGCAGAAAGGAAAGTTCCACCCAACTACTTGTATTTGCATCCTGTAGAGGGCAGTGAAATGTTACAATGGTTTTACCCACCATAAGGGTTAAATTCAGAACTGCTCATTTTTCTGATTTTTGGCACTCACTGGAAATCAGGACAAAGAAACACCTAAATTACCCAAGGATACCATTTTACCCCCATTAAAATTGTACTTATGTTTAGAATCAGAGGTGTATACTTCATCATGTGAATGTTTCCTGGTTAAAATATTTACCTAAGAATATATCCAGAATGCACAAAGTTGCAATGTGTATGGACAAGTGGCTATAACTCATACCACATGGAAACAGAGTATGTGTGTTCATGATGTACTTGTTAGGATTCATACTCAATATTTGGTTAATATCAATCTCAGTCAAAATACTCGTTCGAATAGTCAATGCTTAATGGTAGTCTAACAAGAAATTAGGACCACTTTTAGCATGGAAGTTATAATTTACAAATTCCAGTCATACACACAAAAAATTAAAATCACATCTCTTTACAATTTGCATGTTTTATCATCAATGTCAAGTGAACAAATGGTGAGCATTATCCTTTAAAATTTAATAAATTATTTGTGCATTTTTAAGAAAATGTCTAGTTCTGAAAGGAGTTCAGGGTATTTTAGCCTGTTGATCTCTAAACTAAACAACATTTGAATTTAGTATAGCACAAAGTACATGGCTATGTATATATTTTTTAAAGACTTTATTTTTAAGTAATCTCTACGCCCAATGTTGGGCTCAAACTCACAACCCTGAGATCAATAGCGCCAGGTGCCCCCACAGGACTGTGTATTATGTATGTATATGTATATACTGTGGTTACTAATTATGACTTATAGTTAATAAGTGGTGTATTCTAAATATCTTAACATACATAAAGATCTTATTATGTGATAGACTTACAAAATACTTTTTTTAAAAAGGTTTTATTTTTAAGTAATCTCTACACCTAACATGGGGCTCGAACTTATAACCCTGAAATCAAGAATCACACACTCCACTGACTGAGCCAGCCAGGTGCCCAAAATACTCTTGTAATCAATACACGATGAAAAACGCCATGATAAAAAATTATGGAGACAGTAAAAAGATCAGTGGTTGTGAAGAGTGGGATGGGAAGAGGAGAGATAAATAGGCAGAGCACAGAGGGGGTTTAGGGCAGTAAGAATACACTATGACAGTACAGTGGTGGGTACATGTCATTATACATCTGTCCAAACCCATAGAAAGTACAACATCAAGAGTGAACTCTCATGTCAACTATATGATGTGTCAGTTTAGGCTCATCAATTATAACAAATGTACCACTTTGGTGGGGGACGCTGATAAGAGGGAAGCTATGCATGTATGGGAGCAAGGGGTATATGGGAAATTCTATACCTTCCTCTCAATTTTGCTGTGGACCTAAAACTGCTTAAAAAAATAAAATCCTGAAGAAAAGAAAAGAAAAGAAAAGAAAAGAAAAGAAAAGAAAAGAAAAGAAAAGAAAAGAAAAATGTTGTGATACATCCAGATGCTTTCCCAAGTCTCAAATATGAATGATGACATCAGTATCATTAGTGATTTAAATCTATATATCACATTCTGGTATATATTTGGAAACAACCCCCAAATTTAATAATAATGTAAGTGACAACACACTTCTATTTAGCTTTCCTCTGGAAAAGACTACCTAAGTTCTCTCCTGTTTGTATTCTCCTTTCTCTCTCCCAATGACTTTTCATTACATTTCCAGATTATTTCCTTTTCTCTTTGAGATGTCAAAAGCACTATGAGCAAGGTCTTGACTGTTTACACCTGAATTCTCCAGTTTCCTCACCATGTGTATGTTTTCTTTGTTGTTGTTGTTAAACTGTTTTTACTGATTCCATTCTAAACTCTCACCTCCTAAGCCTCCTGTTGCTTTTCTAAAACTTGAATCTACAAAATTCAGCTAGTTCTGGCAAAGGGTGAATTTCCTCACAGCCAGAGATGTCATCTCTCCTGCTTAGGGGCAAGTACTCTCCCAGAAGGCTCTCTTTCTCTTCTAATCTCAGATGCTTATATAAACTTCCTAATTTTATTAGTTTGGGATAATCTAATATTTGTTTTCTTAACCACTTGTCTTTCTGTTTTAAGTTAATTTCTTTTTCCAAACTTTTGAGCCAGAGTTTTATGTTGACCTACAATTAGATATGCTATTGCCCCTCTGCTTTCAGTTGTAACTGTGCCAGTTTGAATTCACGCTGTGCTATAAATGTTTACACCCAAGATGTTCTTGGCTTTGAGGTTTGTCCCATGATGTGGGAGCCTACTTGTTCTGTGTACTAGTATAGCCTGGAAGTGCAAGGATATTTCTTCCAGGGTAGCCTTTAAGCAGTGAGAATATAAAAGCTCTCACTTCCCATCAGGGAACCAAAGTTTGGGTGACCTTTTATGTTTTACAGGTAGTCCCAGCCCTTGTGGGAGTCTCAGAGGCTCACTCATAGATTGGATTTCCCTCTTTTCCTGATTAATAGTCCCTGTCCTTCACTCCTATTCCCTTGGTCATCTCTTAAATAAACAACTTGCACAAAAGTCCTTCACTCAAAGTAAAATAATCTTCTTAAAATACAAGAAATGGGGGTGCCTGGGTGGCTCAGTCGTTAAGCCTCTGCCTTCGGCTCAGGGCGTGATCCCAGAGTTCTGGGATCGAGCCCCACATCAGGCTCCTCCGCTGGAAGCCTGCTTCTTCCTCTTCCACTCCCCCTGCTTGTGTTCCCTCTCTCACTGGCTCTCTCTATCTCTGTCAAATAAATAAATAAAATCTTAAAAAAAAAAACAAGAAATGTAGTACATGGCAATAATGTGGGATGGGTGACAAGTTTATATGGCTTTCAATAGTAATCGGATTCATAAAAGTTTAAATTATTGGCTGGGTTGTTTGAGGTACATAACATAGCGTTTGATATCCTCATCTTCTAAATGTATAAATTTGAAAATTAGAACTATTAGTTGTCATAAAAAGAGAATTATAAACTGGCTTATATAAATATTGTTTTTACTAAGTGACATTAATTATGAATGTCATTTTGTAGGACAGCAGAAAAAAAAAAAAGAGTATTTCATACCCCAAAGTTTAAAAGAAACAGAGACCTGTCAAATCTCATTTGAAAACAATGAAAAAACTTTTAAATTTTATCTCGTAATTATTTTAAAAAATCTTAATACTTAATATTTAATAATAAACTGTTTTTGAAAATTTGTCATTTATTAACTTATATAAAAGTTTCTGAAATGTACATATCAATTTAATATTTCTAAATATTTTTGGTACAGAAATACTCAGAATGAATTGTCCCTTTGTAGGAGAGAATATCAATAAAATGACTGCCACACAGTTTGAGTGAGGAAAAAAAAATCTTTCTCTTTAGATAGTACCTTTGTTTTCTGTATTATTGATTCTTTTTCTTAATCTACTTTTCTAGTATTACTGAGATATAATTGATAAATAAAAATTGTATATATTTATGGTATTCCTAAATAAACAACTGAAATCAGAGATAGGTGGGTTAGTGTAATTTGATATTTATCTGTGGAAATCCATTCATTGAATTATTTAGAGTACTTGCTAAACTGCTAGTTAGAATAAAGTTAAGAGACAGTTAAAGTAACTATGATACATCATTAATAAGTTATTAAACTGATTCCCTCAGTTTATCCAACTGTCAAATGAAAGATATTTATTGGAAGAGAGTTTTGATTAAGTAAAATAACCAAGATCCATTATAGGTTTCTTATCTTTGGTACTTGAAATTTTCATAATGCATAAAATTAACTGAAAAGTACAGTTACAATGGAACAAATAGAAACCCAACAGCAAGATGATAAAGTCATATCAATGATTACATTAAAACAATTAGACTAAACATAAAAATGAAGGACAGATTTTCTGACTGGATAAAAAAGTAACTCTAACATGTACATTATTTTTAAGAGATAAATTTTAAATTTGAAAACAGTTAGCTTGAAAATCACAGTATAGAGTATATACCATGAAAATCATAATCATAAGAAAGAAAGCTCCATTAATAAATAATAAAGTCATCTTTGAAACAAGGAAAATGACCAATAAGAAAGATGTATGACCAATAAGAAAGATGTATAACTATAAATGCATCAATTTATCAAGGTAACATAATAATCCTAAATGTTTATACATCAAATAACAGAATTTCAAATGAAATGAAACAAAAAATTGAAAGGAGAAATGCAAAATACATGACTATACTTGGAGATTTTAACACTCATCTCTTGGTAATTGATAGAAAAAGAGACAAAATGAGTAAGAATATAGAAGACTTGACAACACTACTAAACAACTTGACCTAAGTGGACATTTATAGAGATTACAGCCAAAAAGAAAAAGGCCAAGGCAGAGTTTTCAAATATACATGGAGTATTCTATGAGATAGACTATATTCTTGGTCAAAAGAACAGATAGCAAAAAGCTAGAAAATATAAATTCTGTACTAACCAAAAAGTAATTATGTTAGAAACATTTTTTTAATGTGTAGATAATCCGTAATGTTTGAAAATTATAAAAAGTCTAAATCAAAGAAGAAATGAAAAAAATAAATTAGAAAATATTTTGAAATAATTATAATAAAATGAATGAAAACAAAATACCAGTTTGTGTGGTGCAGTTAAATAATGTTTACAGTAACATTTTTATATCCAAATATTTATATTAGAAAAGAATAAGGAGTTGAATCAGTGATACAAACTTCTATATTAAGAGGCTAGAAAAAGAAGAGCAAATTAAATCCAGAAAAGTAGAAGATAAAAACTAATTAGGAGAAAGCAGAAATCAATGATGTAGAAAACAAACAAACAAAGCACAGCAGAGAAATGAATAAAACTATATGGCCTATTGAGATTGGTTAGAAAACAAAGAGAGAAAACATAAATGAACAAAAGCAGGAATGAAAGAACCAATACTTACCTTTATAGATTCTACAGATATTACAACAATAATAAGGGGATTTATGGTTTTATGCCAATAAATTCCATAGATTGGAATTGGTTTGGAAGAAATGGTTTAGAAAGAAACAAAATACCAGACTCAAGGAAAAATAGAAAATCTAAATAGTCCTTGTATATTAAAGATAATGAATTTATAATAATAAAAAAATTCTGTAAAGAAAAACCAGGTTTTCAATGGCTTGTCTTTTGAAACTTAACATGAACCAAGGAGGAAATAATATGAATTTTATACCAAGTCTTTCAGAAAAAACAAAGGGGAGGAAATACTTTCTTACTCATTTTTTGAGGTCAGCACAATCTGAAGACCATAGCTAGACAAAAACATTACAGGGTGAATACAGACCAAAAATAATATATAAGCACATGTTTTTCAAATATTAGAAAATGGAATGAAATCTAAAGAGATAACTCATGATTAGGTGAAATTTCTCAGAGAAATGCAAGGTTGGTTTAATACTTGAAAGTCATTCAATGTAATTCAATACCTTAACAAAATAAATGATTAAATTTATATGATCATCTCAATATATGCAGAAAAAAGTATCTGGCAAGATTTTCCACACATTTATGATGAAAATTCTCAGCAAGCTAGGCATAAAAGGAAATTCAATAATCTAATCAAGAGCATTTACAAATAACTTACACTTACAAATAACTTAACAGTATAAATTTGTATACATTGTCCCTAATATTTGTAAAAAAGCAAAGATGTCCCCTTCATACCTCTATTTGACATTACAGTGGAGGTCCTACTCAGTAAAATAAGTGGGAGAGGAAAAAGTATAAGAAGTAAAATTATCTTTAAACAGTAATGATTATTATTTGGCTAAAAATATCAAGGATTCTACCAATCTAGCAAAACATTCAGAAAGGTGAATATACAAAAATCAATTGTATTTCTATATTTTAGCAGCCAAAACAGGGGAATGATTTTTTTTAAACTCTAGAAACACTTAAAAAACTTAGAACTTAAAAGACAAAATATGGGGGTGCCTGGGTGGCTCAGTCAGTTAAGTGTCTGCATTTGGCTCAAGTCATGATCCCATGGTCCTGGGATTGAGTCCCACATCGGGCTCTCTGCTCAGCGGGGAGTCTGCTTCTCCCTCTGCCTGCTGCCCCCTGCCCTTGCTTGTGGCCTCTGTGCTCTCTCTCTCTCTCACTCTGTCAAATTAAAAAAAAAAAAAAATCTTTAAAAAAAAGAAAAAATATGTACATAACTTTCCTAATAGAAACTACATGTCATTGCTAAAGAAAGTAAATAATACCTTAACAAATAAAGAGTTAAATCCTATCCTTGTTTGGGAGACTTAATACTTCTATAATATTGATTCTAACCAAATTTATCATAGATTTCATGAAATTCTAATCAAAGTCCCAGCATACTTTTTGTAGAAATTAACAAGTAGATCCTAAAACATATATGGAAATGTGAAGAAACGAAGAGTGAGTACGATCTTTAAAAAAACAAAACAAATATGATGGATTTACATTACCTAATGTAATTAGAAGATAACAGAGAGTGTTGTTTTGCTAGATAATAAAATAAATCAATGGAATAAATAAAGAACACAGAAATTGATCCATTCGAAGACATTTAAATGATTTTTGACAAGGATGTCCCTAAAATCCTATGTAGAGGAGGAAAAGCAGTTCTGTGGTAATTAAAATAGAAGGAATGTAAGTGGCCATAAGTACATGAATATATTCTCAATGACATTAGAAAGGAAATAAAAATTAAACCATAATAAATGTCTCAGTATACCCACTAGAATGGCTAAAGTTAAAGTGGTTCTCAATACCAAGAGTTAGTGAAGATGTGAAGCAGTTGGAACTTTCAACTCCGGCTAATGGGAGAGTAAAATGGTATAATCATTTGTGAATTGGTCAAGTATTTTCTCATGAAGTTAGATATACATTAAACTTATGATCCAACAATTTTTTTCATAGTCAGTTACCCAAGAGAGATAAAAACATATGTATACACATGCACACACACAAGAATGTACAAAGCAGCCTTGTTCATAAACAGCTCCGAATTGAAAAAGCACAAATATTCATTGACCACAGAATTGCTACATAAATCACAGTATAATCATATAATGGAACACTATTCTGCAATACAATGAAGCAAACTACTGGTACACGTAACAAAATGGATGAATTTCAACTTACTAAGCTGAAGGGAAAAGGGGTAACTTTACAGTTGAGAAACCTAACAAACATCCCCTGAGGCAGGGGATCACGTCGACATCATGATAAGTCATTTGATAGTTTGCACCCTGATATGCTATAACAGAAGTGGCACTTTACCTCTGTGGTCTTCCTCCCTAAAACTTATAATTCTGGTCTATGGATGAGAAGAACATCAACAAATTTCAATTGAAGAACAATGTACAAACCGTCTTACCACTAATCTTAAAAAAATATCAAGATCATCAAAAACAACGAAAGTCTGAGAAACTGTTGTAACCAGAAGCCTAAGAAGACGATGACTAAATTAATGTGGTATCTTGGGTTGGACATTAAGTAAAAACTAAGAAAATCTGAATAAAGAATGGAGTTTACTTAATAATAACATAACAGTATTGGTTATTTAATTGTAACAGGTTTACCATACTAATGTGAGATGTTAGTAATAGATGAAACTGGGTGTGGGGTATATAATTCTTTATATTATCCTAATATTTTTTCTTTAGCTCTAATACTGATTTTTAAAAAGTCACTAAAAATATTATGATAAATGCAAAAGCCAGAAACATGAATGTACATACTGTATGATTTAATTTATATTACATTGTAGAACTGACACAACACTAATCTATGATGGAAGAAAGAATCAGAGTAGTGGTTGCCTCATGGGAAGAGAAGTGTAGATTAACTTTCTAGACAAGAGAACTTTCTGGGGCGAAAAAAATGCTCTATATCTTGATAGGGGTCAGGATAATATGTGATCATTTCTCAAAACCCATTGAATTATGCACTTAAAATCTGTGCATTTAATTATATGTAAAGTGCACTTCATTTTTTAATAAAAAGTAAGCAGTTACTGAGAGGCAATAATGAAGTATTCAAAACCTGTCTCTATTCTGCCCTCTTGTTTCTGATTTAGTTGTCCATCTGAAATGAGAATGGGCGCTCTTTGTAGGTTTTTGCCTTGTGAGATTTTGTACAAAAGCCATTTAGTAAGTACAAAGGCTCATTGTGACTGTAGGATGACTCACTGCCAAGTGAACTTTTAAATAGGGAACTTTACTCCAAAATCTTACATCCCTTTGTTTCTTGATCTGAATACATGCAGACATTCTCTCCTTCCTTGTCCTATTTAAATTCTCAAAAACGAATGAACTCTTTCTATAGCCAGGATAAAATGTTCTCCTTGTTATCATTCTAAAAATCATACTATTTACCTAAGTTTTATTTATGATTACTTGTCACTCTGTTTGTTACTCAAGTGTTTTTACAGTTGTTCAAATTTTTGTTCGTATGAAACAACTGTTTTGTTGAACTCCAAAGCTCTTATCTTTACATAAGTGTTACAAATGAAGCTTCCCATCATTTATTTTTTATTCTCTTTGGAATTTTAAGTCCCTATTAAATGGGGAAAAAAAATTTAAATGGAAGGAGACAAGAGAAGGAAATGAAGAGTGAATGAGAGGAATGAAGATAGGACTTTGAAAGGTAAAGAGGAAATATGACTTAATCAAGTCTCCTAAACAGACTAATGGAGCCACTGGTAAGCTATGTGTATAACGGTATTCCTTAACTTCCCCATGCCTGCTGTTTCCCTTTGAGATTTTGTTCCCCTGAATTGAATGCTATGTGGAAATGTTAAGGACATGCTAATATAGGCTTATAATAAGGAAAATATGGTGTAGAATTTGAGAGTGGCATCTTTTAGAATTTCAATGAACTCCATTACTTAATTTTTACATATCATGATCTATACCTACCTTATTTTATAAATGTGTGTTTTAATGTAATATAAAAGCTTTTGAGACTCAAAACATCCATGGCAAGTTACAAATATACACCACAGAGCTGTGAACAGAGCTTGCACATATAGGGTTTTAGTTTTTATAATATTCAGATTAAGATGTTTATTATACAGTACAAACATGGAATAATAATTCACTGAGAGTTCGTGTACAGCAACTATAATTAAAATTATTATGAAATAATGGCTTCTCTTTACAGATTCCAAATGTATATATTGCTATTTAAATAACAAAATATCACTAAGAACTTTAAATATAAATTTCTGGAGGAGTGCAAAGTGCCATTTAATAAAGTTTCTGTTAATAGAATGTCCAGCAACTGAGAATTTGCTGCATTTATTTTCTTACCAAGGATATAATGAGTGTTCAAGATATTCATGGAACTGTGCTAAATAATGTTAGCTATAGGAGAGGGACAGAACTCTTAGCCATGTGGATATGGCCACACAACAAAAGGGATTGAGTCCAATGGGTGAAAAAATATCAGGAAAACAGCAATTATCAGGAACAAAAGAATCATCCACAGTAAGAATTCAATGAATGGTGATCAAGTGCAATGAATAAGCATAGGACTACAAAGTGTCCCATCAAAGGAACCATGGTACAGCAAAGCTTCCAAGTATGGGATTGTCATGGAGGCAATGGATCAGTGCAAGTTCATCCAAGGAAATTCCATCTGCCACAAGGCGAAGAGCTGAAACGTGGATTGGTCTCATAAATGGACTGACAAGACTGATTCTGGTCATTAGCCACCAGCTAGTTATTGAAATGAAGATAAGAAAACTATTCTGCCAATTATGGATGTCAAATTGTTTGGAAAAGGATAGAAAAGCCCAAGTACTAAAGAGACCACAAAGAGTAGCACTCAGTAGATGACCTTGCTTTCTCTATGAGATAGAATAAAATTTGAATAAGTTAATCCCTAAGATTCTTGCCTTTAGACCATTTCTAATATTTATCACCATATAAACATAGGACGTCAGATGTTTTTGCCAAATAGTATCTTCATGATTATAGGCAATAACACTACACCCTGAATACATTTGAATGACCATGGAAAACTTCTTCACAAGGTGTGATTAAAGCACAGGCTAATAAAGAAGATATAGAATAAAGTAAAAAAGTCAGACACCTTGCTCTAAGGGAATTATTAGATAAATATTCATCATGGTACATGAACATAATATATGAAATGTGCCTGAAAGGTAAAGAGATCACAGGTAGTAAGGAGACATTAAAAAAAAAAAAAAAAAAGAAGAAGGAAAGAAAGAAAGAAAGAAAGAAAGAAAGAAAGAAAGAAAGAAAGAAAGAAAGAAAAAGAAAAAGAAAGCAAAACCTGCCAGATGTAATGGAAAGTGAACGGGAAAAAGTCAACAAATAGGCCTAATCCTAAAATCCAAGAATTTAAAAATGGCGGGGGGAGGGGGCATGCAGAAGGTATTTCTGACAAGAGAAATAGCATAAGCAGAGGCTTACACTCCAAAGTAAGTCTATTCCAAATGTGAACTCTTGGGAGGTCTGAGAGTATACCTCATTGATCTGCAGTAGAAGGTTTTTACTGGAAAATAGGGAAGAAAATAATAAGATCCAGGCATTATTTTAAGCCCATTTTATATAAAACACAAAGAGTTTAAGTGCTTTGACCAAGGTCACGTAGCTAGTAAGTAGTAGAGTTCAGAGTTTACCACAAACTGGCTCCAAAATTCATCCCTTAACCACTGTGTTATACCAAAACTTCGTATTGATTAGGTAGAGTTTCAAGTTTATAGTCTATCTTTAACAAGCTTTCCAGACCAATAGGAATATGGTAGAAGTTATTTGTGACCCAATAGGTAAATATTCTTTCAGGGAGAAGCCTTGCTTATCCTGACAGCCTTGCTAGTGTACTCTGATAGGGATCAGGCAATAGTGAAGTTTCTGAAAAGTCAAAAAGGTAAAATTAACTCACCCCCTGGCCTCAACAATAGCAATCCATCTCAAAAGTGGACATGAGCCTTGTTCAACGACTCACCTGAAAAATGGCATAGAGTGTCTTTATTTCATTAGCTAGTCCCAACTTGGAGTCATAAGGATGAGAATGACCAATGAGGATCTTTCTTTCAAAGAGTCTCAACTACATTTTAGAGGGAAAATTTTAAACAAAGAAAGAAATAAACAAAAGTCTATTATTTTTGTCACACTGATTTAGCTCCAAAAGCTGTGGCATTAACACTCGTAAAAGCATCTAATTTGTCCCATAAATTGTAGAATGTGATTTGTCATGCAGGGAATTCACATGCAAAGAAGAGGTGTCAAATTGACTCAAGCTGCCTGGGAGAACCTTTAAGTGTAATTTCTTCTAGGTTTCTATTGGGGTATTTAACCTGCTTTGGGAAAATGCCACTCATACTTATTACTTCAGTCTTTCTTGCCAAAGAGGCTTCTGCTAATGCCCCAGCAGGGATTGCACCACGAGCCCCATTTTTCAAGGGCTTTCTAACTCAGTCATAAAAATTGGATCTGGGTGCAAACTTGTCCCAATTGTGGTGCACTTTCTAGCTTATTTGTTATAACCAGATGTATTTAAATTTTGTTCAGCTGCTTTTGAAGGTGGAAGGAAAATGACATTTTCTGCTTTTCAGATGAATTTTGGCAATGCTGGGAATCTGAAGGGAGTCTGATTTTAAAATTAAACATGAACTTTTAGATTCTATTAGGTCCATACTTTTGATCTGGGGCCACTGCCTATGGGCATTTCTATTAACAAGCAAACAGAAAATAAAACCCAGTGGAAATCATCCAGTTAAAAAGGAGCTGATAATTCAGTTCCATCCTAGGCCTTATGCTAATATTCAGCCAATTGTGGAATGTCTTGACCTCTGTAGATGATGCATTCTGACTCTGTGGAACATCAGATTGGGAGTTTGGGCCCAGATACAATTTTGGTTAGAAATTGAGAGGCAGGCATAATGAGAAAGAGGACTTTTTATCACAAAAGAAATATACAGGAGAAAAACAACAAATTACTTTGAACCAATAGATATGTTTGAGAGCCTACTATGCATTCAAAAGCTGACTAGAGGCTTCTTCAGAGAGTGGGCATCAATATTGTGTTAAATGTAAACAATACAAATAACAAATACAAACATGAAAACGATGGCTGGGAACCAGAACGTGTCAGTGAGTGCTGCAGACAAGTGTCCAGAAACAGAAGGACTCACTTTTACTGTGGAAAAGACGGCATGGGGTGGGGAGCCTCCCCAACATCATTCTTTCTTTGTGCAGCAAGGGGAACTTGAGCTAAACTCTGGAGGATTTGGCAAGGAGAGGAAGGAGAACTGCATGAGGAGAGATACAGAGTGAGAATGAACTAATCATTTTTGAGGATCGTATCGCCAAGACCATAAGGACTAGGCTGCAGAGAGTCTTATGTGGCAGAATAAATCTTATTTCTTTATTTATTTTTAATAGGACTTACAAAATAAATGAAGGTTTTTTGAAAGAAAGGATACTTAAAATGATGTTTTACAAGATTGATATGGTTTTAATAACTCAGAAGAATGGAATTTAAGCCTGGAAAAAGGGAGGCAGGAAAGTACATCAGTTAATAGGATCTAAACTTTTGTGGTTATCAGGAAAAAAAAGAAAAGAAAAAAATAGCTTGAAGTCAGTGCCTTATTTTGTGTGAGGAATGGGAGGAAGGACATAAAGAGGTAAGAGGGAAGATACAGGAACACAGAGGAGCATGTTGCCCTAAAGGCACTGGCTTCAAGCTAAGTTTCTTCTCTCCTGAATCTCAGGTGGGAGATCTCTCCTGCATGGCAACCTCAGTGTAGGCATATATGTTAGGGGCAGAGTATACCTCCTCATTCTTGCTGCGTTTTGAAGAATATGGAAACTGGAAGATTGCTTCCCAAGGAATTAAGCAATTTATGGTGTGGTTGAGTTTGCTATTTAATTTCCATTCTCTTTTTCTTTACTATTGAATGTGCCCAGGTAAGAAAAAACAAACAGTAAAAACAATATCAACAACCCATTTTCTTAAGTTCCTTTGCTAATAATAGGCTGGTGAGATTATTTTTTCCAGCCTTATTGAGGTATAACTAACAAAATTGTATATATTTAAGGTGTACAGTATGGTAGTTTGATATATGAATACATTCTTGAAATGATTACCACAATCAAGTTCATTAACACATCCAGTAAGATTTAAATGGGAACCATTGGGTAAAACTTAAAGGAAAGCTATTTAAAAGGAGTTGACTTCTTTGAGAGCAAGTGATCCTTTCCTCACATCTGCTTCCTCGTGGTTGTTGTCTAGAACAGAGATATGATGGCTGGAGATCCAAAAGCAACATTATGCCAATAAAGAGAATTGGAAATGGAAGTCACACGTAAGGATGGCAAAGCAGAAAGATAAAAGGAGCCTCTAAAACTCAAAACCCACCATACCAGTACTGTACTGCCTACCTCTGGACTTTATGTGATAGTCTCCTTTCCTTCAGGGAAAGGAAATCACACCTGTGGTTTTTAAGTTATTACCAGCTTCTCAATGCATTCCCGATGGACACACATTTATTAAGCATAGAAGACTTGAGGATATATAACTTTTCTTGATTAAGAACTGCTTAGGAGGAGTAGGAGGACCTTAAGCTCACCATGTCCCATGGATACAACTAAATAACAGCCACATCAGTGTAAATAACCCAGAAACTGAACCTGAGGGCTGACAGAACACACTCTTAACAGCTAAATGTAGAAAAGAGGCCACACTGAAGAGGGTAGGAAGGGTGGAGAAGTAGTTGGGAATTAAATAGACCCTGGGACTGTCCAAGGGACAGAGGGTTCCTGTAGGTGTGGAGAGGGAAGAGAAACAGTGTCTCATACCGGGGAGTCCACATAGGGAAGATGAATCCCAATAGCATTTGGCTTTGAAAACCAGAGGGGCTGAATTTTGTGAGTTCTTCGGGGCTTAAAACCTGGAACTTTAAAAATCAACGGTACCCTGGAAAAGCTGGGAGAGGAAGAGGAAACTGAGTCCCTGAAACAGACAGCACAATAAACAGCCCTGTGAAGATACAGCATAGTAGCTGCAGTATTTTCATATAGGAGGTGGTTTACTAATCTCAGATCATGTGCTTTAGGGGCAGGGATTATTGGGAGACGTCTCCAAGGAACAAAGGAGCTGGTGGGTGCCATTTCCCATCTCCACCCCCAGCCTAAATACACAGTCACCTGTGGGAACCAGTGCTGTGCCAATACTCACTACCTAACTTGCTAACAACACTCCTTGCTCATGCATTCTCCTGTGGACATGCCCTACCCAGCCAGGCCTCAGCTCCAGGTCCCCTCTCACAGCAGACCCATGAAAACACTGCTAACACCTGGTGTATCACCCCTGCATAATTCTCTGTACCTACCACCTCCAAACTGGCTTGCTTAGATTCCCAGTAGTTGCAGGTCCCCTCCTGCCAGTTTGGACTTTGCTGGTGCCACATGCCCCACACCTGTGATCTGCAGTTTGGTGTTACTGCATATCTGGAAAAGGCCTGGTCTGACTCAACTCAAGCCCAAAGTGGCCCCAGAGTGGCCCACCAACAACATAGGGACAAAACCCTGTCTACAATAAGCAAAGAGAACCATTGCAGATAACTAACTGGACTAACAGCAAAAGCTACTCAGTCATAAAAGCAGGGTACATGCAATACACACAGAAGATACTCCTGAAGTGCCAGGTTCTGGTGAACAGGGGACATTGTACTGCAGGGCACTATAGGAACTCTCTTCATAAGGCCATTACTTTTAAAAGGAGGAGATGTAGCTGACTGTCAGAGAGTTGGCCAATGAGGAGTCAGAGTAATATGTCCCAAATGAAAGAACAGAACAAAGTCACAGCAAGAGACCTAACAAAATGGAGATAAGTAAGATGGTTAATAGAGAATTTAAGGTAATGGTCATAAATATACCCACTGGACTTGAGAAAAGAATGGAGGAGTTACCTCAGTGAAAGCCTTAACAAGAAGATAGAAAACATAAAAAAGAATGATGAAAATCATTCAATCAGAGATGAAAACTCAATAAATGAAATTTAAAATGCATAAGATGGAATAAATAGTAGACTAGAGGAAGCAGAAGAATGGAACAGTGACCTGGAGGACAGAGTAATGGAAAATAGTCAAGCTGAACAGGAGAGAAAAAAGAAAAAAAAAAAAAAGAACATGAAAATAGGTTTAGTGAACTCAGTGACACCATCAAGTGTAATAACAACCACATTATTGGGATCCCAGAAGGAGAAGAGAGAAAAAAAAAGGGGGAGCAGAAAATTTATTTGAGGAAATAATAGCTGAAAACTTCCTTAATCTGGAGAAGGAAACAGAATCCAGATCCAGGAGGCACAGAGAAGTCACAACAAAATAAACACAAGCAGGTCCACTCCACGACATGCAATAATTAAAATGGCAAAAAAGTAGTGATAAAGACAGAATTTTAAAAGCAGCAAGAGGAAAACAGTTATATACAAGGGAAACCCCATAAGGCTGCCAGCTGAATTTTCAGCAGAAACTTTGCAGGCCAAAAGAGATTGCCATGATATTCTTAAAATGCTATAAGATAAAAACCCGCAACTAAAAATACGCTATCCAGCCAGACTATCATTCAGAATAGAGAGATATAGAGTTTCCCAGACAAAAGTTAAATGAATTCATGACCACTAAACCAACCCTACAAGAAACATTAAAGGAGACTCTTTGAGTGGAATGGAAAGACCATAAGTAGGAGTCAGAAAAGTAGGAGGCATAAAAGCAGTGAAATTAAGTATATCTATAAAAATCAGTTAAGGGATTCATAAAATAAAAGGATATAAAGTATGGCACTATATATTAAAATGTGGAGGGAGACAAGTAAAAAAAAAAATGGGTTCAAATTTAAGGACCAACTTAACCACCATGCATATAGAGTACTATATGCATAAGATATTATATACAAACCTAATAGTAACCACAAATCA
The DNA here is from genome assembly GCF_024610735.1 of Ursus americanus. Taxonomy (NCBI): domain Eukaryota; kingdom Metazoa; phylum Chordata; class Mammalia; order Carnivora; family Ursidae; genus Ursus; species Ursus americanus. The sequence continues at coordinate 31,837,386 of NC_142145.1, forward strand.
AAAACCAGTAATATATATGCAAAAAAATGAAGATAAATAAATCCAAGTATATCACTAAAGAAAGCCAGCAAACTGAGAGAAGAGAGCAAGAGAAGGTCACAGAGAAGAAACTACAAAAACAACCATAAAACCAGTAACAAGATGACAATAACTACATACCTATCAATAAATACATTGAATGTGAATAGACTGTACACTCCAATCAAAAGACATAGGGTGACAGGATGGATAAAAAAAGCAAGATCCATCTATATGCTGCCTATAACAGACTTATTACAGACATAAAGACACATGCAGATTGAAAAATGGAGGGATGCAAAAGCATTTATCATGCAAATGGAAGTGAAAAGAAAGCCAGGATAACAATATTTATATTGGATAAAAAATAGACTTTACAATAAAGCCTGTAATAAGAGACAAAGAAGGGCACTTTATAATAACAAAGGGAACAATCCAACAAGAAGTCATAACAATTGTAAATATTTATGTACCCAACATCGGAATACCTAAATGCATAAAACAGTTAATAACAAACATAAAGAAACTAATCAATGGTAATACAATAATAGCAGGGTACTATAACACTCCACTTATATCAATCGATAGATTTTCCAAACAGAATTTCAACAAGGAAACAGTTGCTTTGAATGACACACTGGAGATATATTCAGAACATTCCATCTTAAAAAAGCAGAATACACATTCTTCTCAAATGCACATGGGACACTCTCTAAGGATAGATTACATATTAGGCCACAAAAAAGTCTCAACAAATTCAAGAAGACTGAAGTCATACCATGAATCTTTTCTGATCACAATGCTATGAAACTAGAAATAAACCACAAGAAAAACTGGAAAGAACACAAGTAAATGGAAGTTAAATAACATGCTACTAAACAATTAATGAATCAATCAAGAAATCAAAGAGGAAATAAAAAGATACATGGAGGAGACAAATGAAAATGAAAACACAGTGGTCCAAAATCTTTAGGATGCAGCAAAAGCTGTTCTAAGAGGGAAGTTTATAGCAATACAGGCCTACCTCAAGAAGAAAGAAAAATCTCAAATAAACAAGTTAACCTTACACCTAAAAGGGCTAGGAAAAGAACAAACAAAATCCAAAACTGGTAGAAGGAAGGAAATAATGAACATTAGAGGAGAAATAAATGAAATAGAAACAATAGAAGAGATCACTGAAACCAGGGGCTGTTTCTTTGTAAAGATCAACAAAATTGATAAACCTTTAGTCAAACTCATCTGAGAGGGAGAGAGAGAGAGAGAGAAGACTCAAATAAACAATATCAAGAATTGAAAGAAGACAAGTAACAACTGACACCACAGAAATACAAAGGATTATAAGAGAATATTATGAAATTATATCCCAACAAATTGGACAACCCAGAAGAAATGCATAAATTCCTAGAAACATATATCTTCCCAAAACAAATCAGGAAAAAATAGAATATTTAACAGACTTATTACCAGCAATGAAATTGAATCAGTAATAAAAAAAAAAAAACTCCCAAAAAACAAAAGTCCAGGACCAGATGGCTTCACAGCTGAATTATAACAAACACTTAAAGAAGAGTTAATATCTGTTCTTCTCAAACTATTCCAAAAAATAGAAGAGGAAAATCAGCTTGCAAATTTATTCTATGAGGCCAGAATTATCCTAAAACAAAACCCGGGTAAAGACACTACAGAAAAAGAGAACTATAGGCCAATATCTGTGGTGAGCATATATGCAAAATTCCTCAACATGATATTAGCAAACTGAATTCAACAATACATTTAAAAAATCATTTACCATAATTGAGTGGGATTTATTCCTGGAATGGTTCAATATTTGAAAGTCAATCAACATGATACATCACATCAACAAGAGAAAGGATAAAAACCATATGATAATTTCAATAAATGCAGAAAAATTCTTTGATAAAGTAAAACATCTATTTTTGATAAAAGCCCTCAATAAAGTAGGGTTAGTGGGAACATACCTCAAATTAATAAAGCCATATGTGAAAAACCCACAGCTAACATCATACTCAATGGTGAAAAACTGAGAGCTTTTTCCCTAAGGTCAGGAACAAGACAAGGATGTTCACTCTCACCACTTTATTCAACACAGTACTGGAAGTCCTAGCCATAGCAGTCAGACAAGAAAAAGAAATAAAAGGCATCCAAATTTGTAAGGAAGAAGTTTCACTATTTGCAGATGACCTTATACTCTATATAGAAAACCCTTAAGATTCCACCAAAAGACTACTAGAACTGATAAATGAATTCAGTAAGGTCATAGGTTAAAAAATCAATTGCATTTATGTACATTAATAATGATGTAGCAGAAAGAGAAATAAAGAAAATAATCCCATTTGCAGTTTGCACCAAAAAGAATGAAATACCTAGGAATAAACTTAACCAAGGAGGTAGAAAACCTATAATCTGAAAACTATAAAACATTGATAAAATAAATTAAAGATGACACAAACCAATGGAAAGACATTCCATGCTCATGGACTGGAAAAACAAATATTGTTAAAATATCTATACTACCCAAAACAATCTACAGAATTAATGCAATCCCTATCAAAATACCAACAGCACTTTTCACAAAAGTAGAACAAATAATCCTAAAATTTGTATGGAACCACAAAAGACCCCGAACAGCCAAAGCAATCTTAAAAAAGAAGAACAAAACTGGAGGTATCACAATCCCAGATTTGAAGATATACTACGAAGCTATAATAATCAAAACAGTATGTTATTTGGAAAATAGTAGACATATAGATCAATGGAACAGAATAGAGAGCCTAAAAATAAACCCACTATTATATGGTCACTTAATCTTCGACAAAAAGAGCAAGAATATGCAATTGGGAAAATGTCTCTTCAACAAATGGTGTTGGGAAAACTGGATAGCCACATGGAAAAGAATGAAACTGGACCACTTCTTGCACCATACACAAAAATAAACTCAAAATGGACTCATGGCCTAAATGTGAGACCTGAAACCATAAAAATCCTGAAAGATAGGACAGGCAGCAATTTTTGTAACATCAGCCATAGCAACATTTTTCTAGAAATGTGTCCCAAGGCATGGGAAACAAAAGCAGAAATTCACTGTTGAGACTACATCAAAATAAAAAGCTTCTGTACAGCAAAGGAAACAATAAAACTAAAAGGCAACTTACTGAATGGGAGAAGATATTTGCAAATGACATATCTGATAAAAGGTTAGTACCCCAAATCTATAAAGGACATATAGAACTCAGCACATGAAAAACCCCCAAATAATCCAATTAAAGATTAAGAATATATGAACAGGCATTTCTCTAAAGAAGACATACAGATGGCCAACAGGCACATGAAAAAATGCTCATCACCACTCATCATTAGGGAAATGCAGATCAAAACCCAAATGAGATATCACTTCAAACCTGTCAGAATGGCTAAAATCAAAACACAAGAAACAGTAAGTGTTAGTGTGGATGTGTGGGAAAAAAAACCCTCGTGTACTGCTGGTGGGAATGAAAACCGGTGTAGACACTGTGGAATACAGTATGGAGTTTCTTCAATAAATTAAAAATAGAAATACCATATGATCCAGTAATTCCACTACTGGGTATTTACTCAAAGAAAATGAAAACATTAATTTGAAAAGATATACACACCCCTATGTTTATAATAGCATTATTTACAATAGCCAAATTATGGAAGCAGCCCAAGTGTCCATCAAAAGATGAATTGGTAAAGGAGATTGGTATATATATAATGGAATATTACTCAGCCATAAAAATGAATGAAATCTTGCCATTTTCCACAACATAAATGAATCTAGAGAGTATAATACTAAGTGAAATAAGTCAGAGGAAAACAAATATCCTATGATTTCACTCATATATGACTTTAAGAAACAAAACAAAGAAAAAAAGAGAGAAATCAAAAAACACTCTTAACTATGCAGAACAAGCAGATGGTAACCAGAGGGGAGATGGGGGGGGGGGGGGAGATGGGTGAAATAGGTGAAGGGGATTAAGAACACACTTACCACCATGAGCACTGAGTAATGTATAGAATTGTTGAATCACTATATTTGACACCTGAAACTAACATAACACTGCATGTAATCCATACTGGAATTTCAGAAAACTGCTTAGAAATAGATTAAATATAGTAAAGTGAAAATGATCTTGTTTCTAGACGTAGTAAAAGACTGAAACCCAGTAAGTGTTTAGGAAACATGTGTTGACTGAATCTGTGGATGGTTAAATAAATTAATAAATCTGTTATTTACTGTCTCCCAGTGTGATTAATTTCATTAATTTCATCCTTCTAATCTGTCTTTGGCACCTTTGCATCTCATTCTATCAGATAGCAAAGAAAGAGAAAGACTAATATCAGCTAAGTATTGTTTATTTTTAACTCTTTCATATATTGGTAGATTGGGAGGTTTAATTTATTGGATACAATCACCTTATTAAGAGATCTTGGAGATATGTAGATAAAAATTAATGCCTAGAAAAACTAGGCAAGGTCTAATATAATAAATATGTAAACAAAACAAAATAAAATTTTAAAAAAACCCTTACAAATTCATGAGAGGAAAGGGCTTTACCAAATAGAAAATAATGAAAGGACTTGAACAGAAAAAGAAGTGGCTTTAAAAATATGGAATGGTATTCAACGTCACAAACTATTAAATAGCATGAAAAAAGAAAAATAATTACCTTCAGCTTTCAATATTAAGAATAATAAATATCAAAGAGTTGGTCTGGAGGTGGGGAAACATGTTACCTCCTTCTGTTGTTAGGAATTCAATGTGGTGTCACCAGTTTGCTGGGCAATTTTGCAGCATCTACCGATACCCAATGACTTACTACTAATTCCATTCAAAGGACTTTATTATACTAATATATTTGCACATATGCACAGGGATGTATATGTAATAATGTTTGTTATCAATGGTAAAAAATTTTTTAAGATTTTATTTATTTGAGAGAGAAAGCCCGCACATGAGTGGGGGGGGGGGGCGCAGAGGGAGAGGGAGAAGCAGGCGCCCCGCTGAGCAAGGCTGGATCCCAGGACCAGATCTCAGGACCCTGGGATCATGACCTGAGCCCAAAGGCAGACACTTAACTGACTGAGCCACGAGGCACCCCAGTAGTAAAAAATTTTTAAGGGACATGGAATATCCTTTATTTTTGCTGAGGAGCTCCCTGTAGTTATTTGTTTTTCATAATACGAATTTCTTAATTATATAATCAAATACTAAGAAGACTAAAAAAAAGTGGATGTTTATGTGCCAAGATGGAAGGATCCACAAGATACATTAAGAGAAACAATGAGCAGCCTTTGAATACATATGCCTGTACGTTTATATGCTTTTAAATGAATAGAACAATTATATTGATCAGTGTTCTTCATCTTCCTAAGGTCACAAACTGAAATCTTACCCTTGAGCCAGTTATTTAGTAAATTTTATCAACCAGAAGAGGGTATTAGAATGGTACAATGCAATTTACCCCCACTACTGAAGAAGGAAATTAAAGTTATCTTTTACACTGACACCATTCTATCACTTTCCTGTGGGGCCCATTGCAAAGTAATATTTAATACCTGAGCTGGGAATCCAGTCCACAAGTAGGTCCTAGTAATATGAGAAAGCAAGCTCTAGTTACTCTGATGAATACTTTATCTGGTTCATGGGAAAATTAAATTCTCCTTGCCCTTGGGCTGATCAGATCAGGCCCATGAGATGTTGTGTATCTTTTTTAGCCAAAACACCAGCAAGGTTATTGGTCATTAAATTATCCACCCTGTAGTTCAACATTGTTATTTGATTTAAAGATGTCCTACAGTAGTGAATCCCACAGACCTATTATCACTATATTTAAGGTTATTGCCTTTAATTTGTTTCAAATTTGCCAGCCCTTCTGCATTGCCCCTAGTACCTTATTTACCTGCTGTACCAAAGTACAATAGAATTTTCTTTCCTTCTGTGCTGTCAGTTTGCTTATGTTGCTTTGCTAGAGTGCTAATGATGCCATATTTCATGACCTTAAGTGTTCTCTCACCTTGTCCCCCATTTCCTTATTTTAGTCCAGGATATCTATCTTTAGGAAGATAACTTTAAGGTTCAGTTGTGGACCTACTTCAGGTTAAATAGTTCATGACAATGACAAATATGTATAATGATGGGTGACCTTGAAAATGACTGACATTTTAATTTTACTTGAATGTGATCTAAAGTGCCACAAGGCACAAATATGATCTGGAAATTTCACACAACCATGGAAAAATTTTTAGTTTTTATTTATTTATTTTTTTTTGTAGACAGATGTCTAAGAGATAAAGTAGCATAGTAGAGGAGAGAGAAGGGGAAAAAAGACAACAACAACAAAAAAGACTTTTTTTGAGGCAGGACTGGTTTTGAAACCTAGGACTGCTGCTACCTAACTGCATCACCTTGAAAAAGTTACATAAACTCTATGAGCTTTAGTTTACTCTATATACTAGGTATGATGATGTATACTTATCAAGTTGTTCAACCTAGCACGTAACAGGTGTTCAAAAAGTTTAAATTTTATTTTTTAAGTAGAAGATATTTCTTTTAAAGATAAATTGAATAAATTGTTATTCTGGAGACAGAAAATTGTGAGACACAGTTGAGAAAAGCAGATTATATGAACTATATAACTAATTGTAAAAATTGGAAATAGTTATGTATTAAATAACTGGCAAAATATAAATATCAGTTTATCATACCTTTGTTCTAACATCAGCTTATATTTTTCAAAATAATTTGGGTAAATAAGCGTGGGTGAAGGAATAAAATGAACACCTGACCTTCTAAATGAACCATATGGTAAAGAAGAGGGAGTATTGGCAGTATTTAAAGCTAGAATCTTGTTTGGCTCAACTATTGAGTAACTAGGAAAACTTCTGTTTTATCATCTGTTACATTGAAATGTTGAGCAAGAAGTTCCCTTAGGTTCTTCATAGTTTTATTATTCTATAATTTAATGATATATGACTTTTCCCTAAGTGCCCTTCTTTCAGTACTGGCTCCTTCTCAATTTCTTCCCTTGTTGACAAATTTAACCAGTTTTGTTTATCTATATATACTTAGGTAACCTCTATTTTTCCATTCCCTTAGCAAGGTTATGAAATTTCTTCTCAGTTCCTGCTTTGCAGCTTTGTAAATGAGGGGTTTAGTCAGTAATGTGCTGGTAAAGGTTTAACAATTAGGGTTCCACCAAAAAAAAAAAAATGAGGTGGGGGGAGAGAACCCTGATTTGTAGCATTTGCCAATTTCTGTGGTGTTAATACTCCCTCCATGGTTTATTGCAATCTATCAATGTGATATTTCTGAAACTAGAGCCTAAAGAGATGAATGGATATTAACACACCATTGTGTAGTATTCCCACATATGGATACAATAGACATAGAACATGGGTAACATAAATGTAGTAAAATGATTAGAAAGTGATACATTTTGAGTATTTATTAGCCTTGTTTTTAGTATAGTTTATTTCATTGTAGATTAATATAATTCAATTTTTAATAATGGCAGTGTTCAAAAATCAGCTTGTGAAATTCCTGAAATTGTAACAATTGGTTCTTTTGAGCTGGTATGAGTTGACTCCAGCACTGGCACTTAGTTCTGAAATTGAATTCAAAAGAAACCCTGTCATTGGAGGATATGAAATGTTATACCTTCCAGTTACTGGGACTTCGAAGGGTTAGCTGAGCTTCTGGAGGTTATGCCTCTAACTCCAGGGACGAGAAAAGAAAATTGGTAAATCACATAATTTTGTGGCAACTATTTGCATTGGTGTTTATGCTAGATACCATTGTTCAGTATTTGAATATATAATTTTTATAGATGTATATGTCTACATTTGTATAGATACTATTCTTCAATAGATGTTTTTATGAAATTTTTTAATTTCCCTATTGTCCATACGTTTTAATTCCTTGGAAAGCTAAAAAGCAAAGAGTTATAGCAAAGAGGTATAATTTCTATCCATGAAGTAGAAATATTGATATGTATTTCCAAAAGTAACCAGAAACAATTGAAAGGAATGGTGTTATTTAAGTCCCTCTATAAGCTGTCAGGAAAGTGATTGTAATTAGGACAGTGGCCAAGCTGATCAGGCTCTGTGTGATAAATTATTCACTATCAGTGCCTGATTCTGAGGGTATTGCCTTACCTGTTATAAAAAATCTGTATAGGTACAGATGGGCATTTTGAAGAACAAAACAGACCATAAAACATTCAAACTGTGTGTCAGAGCTGAAGGTAAGAATAAAATTAACATATAATTTGCATATTAGCAATAGGTAAAGAGAGCAATGTTGATGCACATAAAAGGAATAATACCAATATTATGTTAAAAGTTGATTTTGACAAAACAAGGAAATGGTCTGTAATTGGTTTGATGAAATTGATAATATGTTTCTCAAAGTTGTTTCATAAATGAAACTGAGTGGTTGTGCTGTTTCCAAAGAAAAAAGTAACAGATTCATGTAGGCAAAATGTAATGAGAAGTAAAGTAGGTGTGGCAACTGGGGAAGGTATTGCTGATCTGCAAAAAGCTACAGTTGGTTAATAGAACATCCCTGGCAACAAGACAAACAGGCTATTAATAAGAGTATTTCTCAATTTATACAAATAAAGAAATCAAGAATGTATACTCAGGAAGCTTAGGGCAGTTACCTAATTTAAAAAATCATAATTCTGCCAATTTCCAAATTTAACTCAGTTTTCAGACCTAGTACCTATTTATTGAAAGGGAGACAGGATTCCCAGCAGAAAGGACATTGTGATACCACAGCAAGGATACGTGGTAATGATTCTGGAGTTCCTACCAAAAATGATCTATGGCCATTTACTCAAGTAAATGATGGAAGGGACACTGATGGAAAAAAGTACACACACAAATATTTTTGAGATTGTTGATCATATCTTTTTTGTCGTCAACACCCAGACACTCAAAGCCTCATCATGCCCCCAGTGCTGTTATAGTTGGACTGAAAGAGGGCCAAGTAATAAATCGAATACTGATTAGATTTGTCTCATAGGAGGTCCCTTGGATACATGGACCTACCAATGGTCGTATCTCTGGTACTCAAATATATACTTGAAATATACTTGGTTGTTAGAAAAATACCCAAATTACATCCTTGGCTTGCAGGATAAAGACTATCATAGTAGTGAAGGTCATGTGACAACCTCTTATACTGCCCTTCCCTAAGGTAAGATGGTAAATCAAGAATATTATTACATCAATGTGAGAGATATTCGCCACCCTTAATGATGTAAAATATGCAGGGTAGTGGTCCTCTTATATCTCTCTTTATTGCATAGTCTGGCTCTTAGAGAGGCCACAGAGATCCTAGAGGAGGATCAAAGCTGGACTTAGTTTTGATCAGGTATATGGTACAATGTCATTTAACTGGTACACACATTATTTTCTATTCCTATCAGAAAGAAGAATCAGAAACATTTGGCATTCATATGGGACAGAGATAGTTTACATCTTTCTCAAGATTTTAATAAAATTCTATATGCAAAAACAAAAACAAATACAAACAATTCTATAGTTTTCCGATTCTTGTCTAGTGACCAGGAGGAATAGGGAGGTAAATCCTGAGGTTTTGTGTGCTTTGTGTGTTGGTTGTTCAAGGAAAAGATCTTTGTTTTTCTTCAACCAAAGGTCAGGGGCAGGCAAGAGAACACTAACTGTTAATAAGGAGGTCTAGGCTGCATTTTTAGACCCAGAGAATTCAGGGGAATCTGGACATTTACAATTTTGAGTGTATCAATGCAAATGATGTCCTCTTCCCACATCTCTTTCTCAAATAGGACCCTGACCTTGGCATATCAGACTTTCAGGGTTTGCAAAATTACCTTTCTCTGGAGTTGTTTCACAATTCTGCTTAAGACCTGGGCCTGATTCTCAGCTTTCTTGACCCTCTTTCTGCAGGAAATGAACCCTTTTATTGCCTACCACGAAGGTCCTCTGACTTCCATCCTTAGCCTTTAATATATAATTAATTACTTTCCACTTTTCTCTGATTTTCACCAAATCATCTATTGCCCTTAACAACAGCCTTCCAATTCTATTTTGCTTATAATTATTATCTCCCCCCAAATTATTAACAGGATGATGCATTACCCTAGGCTATGCATTTTCTTCTATCACTATGCTATTCAATCTTAGCACCAATGAAATTATGAAAAATTTCACTGCTGCTACACACATAGATTATCAGTGCTCTATCTCCAATCAATAATTGGGTCCTCATTGCTAGTCAGCAAGTGGGTGATTCTACTCTAAAATTCCATTTTTTAAATCTACTTTCTTGGACCATTCTTACACTAACCATTACTTGTGAGGATTCCTTAGGAAATAGACTCTGATATAGAAATTTGCATGCTGGAGATTTATTATAAGCACTCTTGGATCCATGTATGTTAGCCAGTAAAGAAAAAAAAAAGTGGAATTAAGCAGAAGGACAAGTTGGGCCATAATGAATTCATATCATAGGTCTCAAGCAATGGAGGAGTCTATAGCTGGGATGGACCTTCAGAATTGTCTTGACTTGGAGCAAGATGCTGGACTTAAACTCCTGCGCTAGCCAGTGGTTGGATGTAAGATGTTCCTGGGAAGAGGATGAGACTTTGGTTGAAATGGCTGTCTTCGGCCAAGGGCAATTTCTGGAAGGGAGGTCTCAGACAGACTGTCAATTATCAATGCTCTCAGCAGCTGGGACAATAAGCCCTGAAATTTGGGGTGGGGAATGAAAGCCTGTTGGCACAACACTCTGTCCACTACAGAGAAGTAATTCTGGAAGAAGTAGAGAGATCGTGAACAAAAGTCAAGAGACAAGGAAGGAAAAATTAAGAGGACTGGCAAGTGGTCTATTCATCTGGTAGAAGCATGATAAGACAACTGTACTGCAGTTGTAAAAATTGAGACTCTTCATATTCATGCACAGAGGGCCAGGCTAAAGAGTTTAAAACATACAGTCTATCTCCTTTCTCATATAGAGGTTTATAACCTAGTTGGCAAGTATCTTGAGATCAGGACTGGAACAAGGGTAAGGCAAATGAGCCACATACGGTGCAAAATTTAAGAAGGTGCTCACTCTCAAACTCAAGAATCTAGTGCATAAATTTGTAAATGTGACTCACTCTATTGGCACCACTGAGATATCAGCCTTTTAACCAAATGTTGCCTTGCCTTTCCTTCAAATTCCACTCTGGTCTAACAATCCATCAGTTGGAACAATCATGCTTCCCATAGAAGGTGGAAAGGGGATTATTACTTCTCCTATCTAAACCACTCAGTTAATATTTCCTAGATCACATAATCTAGGGATACTGTCACCATGAGTAAAGGAATGTCATCTTCTCCTCTTGTTCCCTTCTTGTGATTCCCAATTGTCATGTAAAAGGACATTCTTTGAGCTCTACTAGGACCAGCATAGTAATCATATGTATCTTCATGCCAATTAAGAATACATTTACAGAAATTGTGTTAAACAATACCTGGGAGAAAGCAACCTCCTTCCATGCTTTCTCCAATACCTCATTACCTGAAAAAATTGAAACTTGAAAAGTAGGTCAGCATTTGTACTGGTGGATTTGCTCTTGATTTTCACCTTTTTAGGAGTTCAGTGCATTGGTTGAAGGATTTCCATGAAGAAGATGAGGAAAGAAAAACAGATGAAAACATGATCAGACCATTGATTTTCAACTCTATCTACTTGATAAGATGTATCAATTAAACATAGACATAGGCATATACTTACAATAAAATATGGTACGAAAGAAATTAAAGACCTATAGAGACAGTATGGACTAGGGTTAGGGTTATTGACACAAAGCAGGTCATTCTGATCCATTGCATTTACATGTAGGCTTATTAAAGATATTGAAGATACCCCATTGCTAATTTGATTTAAAGACCAAAAATAAGCCTGTGAGCAGAATATGAACAGAAAAAATGAAGTTCAAATGGTAGTCATGCTAAAGCAACCTTATACAGTGTCAACTAACCAGGAAATCCTTAGATAAACTTTGTGAGTAAGTGTTCTTACATCACATGGCAGGGGGCTCAGTTGGGGGGTGGGATAGATAGAAGCTGGAGGGTTTCGGCACATGGGGTCTAACACCCTTCCAGGGATAAGTGGGGACCCCTGCTAACTTTAAACTTCTCAAACTGGTGTGTATATATATATATGTATATATATATATATACACACACACATACAGGTATGTTAGAGAGACTATGTGAATCAATAGAGTAAACATTGGCCAACTTCCTGGGGCTCTCAATTTTTAGCATAAAAATTTAAGTGAAATGAGAAGTAATTTTAAACATCTTTATATTACAACAAACACCAATATATTTTATGGAATAAAATGCAAGATATGCATGAATTTATAAGATAAAACGGAGACTTCAAAGAAATTTCACACTTGCTATGGGCCAGTTAAGTTTAGATTCCAGAGCTGTGGGCACACACATCATTTTCTTTATGCTGATAGGGATACATTATTGAAAAAGTTGGAGACATTCTGCCCAAAATAGGTTTGTTTTGTGGATACTTTCTGAGTCCATTGTCATTTGAAGGGGGAAAATTAAATTCTACCATTGGGTTGAATTGTCTAATTAGTGGGATTTCTAATAATTTCAGGCTGAGATGTTACTAGAGACTTAGCAAAAGATATGACATTTCTGTCTTCTCCCCACATTGATGGCAAAATAAATCCCAATCTTCTTGTGAGTCACTAAACCACTAATAAACCTAAAATGCCTGAGTAAAGAGGTATACCTGCTCACTCTGCCTATGAAATAGAACTAGACTATTCCAGCTTTCAGGTAGCAGACTCAACTCAGGGGCTGTAAATTAAAGGATTCTCTTTCAGTAAGAGTACAGTCTTCCCTAAGAATTTTTTACTTTCTAAACCAGAAGGTAAAGAGAATGTTCGTCTCTTTGTAATAAATAAGGTGTCAAGTCCTAGTTACAAGACAAGAATTCTGTCTAGATCAGGTATTGGCAAACTTGGCCCACAGGTCATATGTGACCCATTGATCGCTTTTGTATGACCCCTCCCCAAGCTAAGAGTGGTTTTTACATTTTAAATAGCCAAAAAAAGAATTCCAAAGAAAAATATTATTTCTTGACATGTGAAAATGACATGAAATTCAAGTTTCACAAAGTTTTATTGGAATAAAGCCCACCCATTTGGTTATGCATTCTCTATGGTTACCTTTGTGCTACAACAAGCAGAGTTAAATAGCTAGAGCCCCAAATATTCACTGCCTCTCCTTTTACAGAAAAGTTTGCCCATTTCTGGGTTAGAGTGTCATAACTTAGTATATCATCCTGGGACCAGCGGTAGCATCAGTATCACCTGGAATATTTTTGGAAAAGTAGAATCTCAGGCACAATCCCATCTCTCCTAAACCAGATATGGAAGCGTAACAAGTTTTGCCATTGAGTCTTACGCGCAATCAAGTTTTGGAATCACTGGCCCAGTTCACACAAACCTTAAAGAGGTATGTGTTCCTTGAAGCTCCAATAACGAATAAAGCAGGAGAATTGAGTCTTAGACCAAGACTACATGAGCTAATACTCCCTATGGTTGCTGAAAATGAAAATAAACTCTGGAGGTACTTTTTGCCCAGGGAAAAGTGTCTCGATTAAACCGAGAGGATATAGCACGATTAGCGGATATTAAGACAGAAATGATTCTTCAAAAACAGGATTTTGTTCTCCCAAGAAATTCCTTCACTGGAATAGGATGCTGTGAGACCACCCTGGACCCCAGGGTATCCAGGGAGTATAGCTCTGATGAAGCTGTTCATGCTAAAATATAGCTTTGATGAAGTGTGTCTGAACTCTTAGAGTTAGACATGGACCAAAGGAAGTTCAGTTTTATACAGACCCTGTTATGTAGGTTCAGTATTATATGGACTTGAGTTTTATGCCACCACCAAATTTTTCTCTTGCTCCTTTATCACATTAGCGCTCTCCTCAACCCCAACAAACACACATTCACAGACACACATGTGCAGACACACATACACACGTGTGCACAAACTCACACTGTCTGTGGTTGATTTGAACAGTCATCACAATTCCTTCTGCCTTTTATATTATGTGTGGAAAGAAAAATGAAAAAAAAATCGTCTTCATCAGCTGTAATCATAGAAAGGATAACAAAATGAGACATGCTATTTTCTGTAACAGCAACTGTAAACATAAGTGATCAGGAAAGAGCAAAACTAAGAGAGACAATTGTTATGTGCATGGACTGAGATCCGTCAAAAGCAAGAAAAGGAATTTGTACCCTGGGACTGGGACTCTAGGTGTACACCAGACACTATGACGCAATGTCTTGCGTTTGTTGCTATGGGTGAGCAAGTCCATGGGGCAGGATGTATAGAACCACTTAATTTAGTAGAGTGCCCCAAAGTCATGCATGCTGACTTTGTGGTAAATGTTCTCTGTAATGACAAATGTCCACAGCATTTAGGATTCCTGACTTTTCCTCAAGTTTCACTAGTCCTTTAGAAAGAAACTAGTATTATCTTGCTATTGATTTTTAGCACAGACCTACTTAAACACACACTTACATTGGGCACTGTGAGGAATACATTACAGACATTAGCTCATTTAGTCGCTAATATAATGCCAGGTAAGGTGGGCATCATTGCCCTACTGTAAGTTTTAATAACTTGCTCAAGTCACCTGGGTATTAGGAAAGAGCCGGGCTGGAAAGCCATGCTTTTTTCTGTCCCATATTGCAAAACGGGTGGGTCTCCAGCTAGAGATATCACTGAACTATCAAGAGATGCTTCACCTCTGGTCTCCCCATTGTTTCTAATCAACTTGTACAAAGACTTGGCCCGTTTGGGAACCCCTCCAAGCACCATAATCATTTTTGAGCTAACCGAAACAGAATCTCAAGATCCAGTCAATAGTGGGAAGTTCTTGTCTGCCTGCTTGTGTGCACCTGACGTTGACATGCATCATTTTTCCTCCTTCTTCTAGACTATAAGTAATAGACCTTCTCTTACAAAATGTTTTGGTGTGTATAAGGTCAAAATAAAGACTTATTGAATATTGGGGAAAGCACACACCAAAACAATCGATCACATACAAGGCTTACTTTGTTGCAGTTTTTACTAACACAAGACACGTTATGATAAACTGCAGGAGATAAAAACGTGTGCAAGCAATAATAAGAAATTTTTTCAATACTAGATTGAGTTAAGATTTTCAACATATCTGCTCTATGTCTTTCTTATAAAGATCAGAAATGAATGACCACCTCACTCATTCACTTTTTACCCTGAATCATGAAAATTAACAAATTTGTGGGTCAGGAGCCTCCATTCTCCTGCTATCCTTAGAATTAGAGCTGGGAAGACCCCCATGTCGGTTCTCGCTACCAGTACAGTGAGCATTTGTCTTTCCAGAGCATGGTATTTTTAATAGGAGAATAAGAAAACAAAGTCATTATCTGTGGAACGTGAACAGCATTGCCAAATATCCACCCTTTTGGAAACATGTATCAGCAGCCCCATGTCCTGTAATGTGCGCTCAGTGTAACCACAGGTCTCTGCAACCTGTTTCCAAGTTCCATGGAATCCCTTTAAATAATGATGATATAAAATGTTAGAAAAAAAAATCATCGTCAGGATGGCAGATTGAATCACAAATCACACGGGGCCCCGATTATCCTATAAGATGAAAATCTGTCATCTACTTAAAGACACGAAATGGACAAATACAAATTGTGTTTCGGCTTCCTCATAAAACTGTTGTGAAGATTGAACGAGACAATAGAAATAAAACATTTAGAATGTCTGGCACACAGTAAGTGCTCAGTAAATATTAGTAATGGTTTAATAATTATTAGTTATATTCAAGGACTCACTTCATTTTGGTCAATAGCTTTTCATCAATTATTAATGACCTTCACTATTGTACAGTGGCTTTAGAAAGTGGTAATTAGGCTGCTGTACGCTGACTAACATGGAAATGACAGGCAAATGTATTCATACCACTCAGATGTGAAAGTCAAGCCCCCTCATGGGGCCTTTCATGGGACACCTACCCTGAGGGCACAGAGTCAGTTTGAATGTCCTTCCCTCCCAGTGGGAGTCCCATTTCTAGGACACAGTGGCCTGTCATCTCTTTCAGAGGAGCCACAACAGGAAGCCTGATTTGGGCTTAATGAACAGCCTTTGGGGAATTTCACGTAAGTGGTCATTAATGCTTTGCATATTTGCAAGGTGAATCCATCCCATTCTTCAATAGGACTGCCCCACAATAGCCCCTGTGTTCGTTCATCCGTCTCGTGGTACCAAAGGTGAAGGGGGAATGTAGGGCTACTGTGCAGCAAGCAGAGGGTCAAAGAGATAGCCATTCAGACCTCAGACTGGATTATGGGCTAGATGTTGATTATAGCGTTTGATTGGGGCGGCAGGCAGGAGGAGGGATGATGGGTATGAGTGTGTGACAACTTCCCTGATTTGCATACATTTGTATACTCATATTTCAGGAAAAGAATTCTAGTGGACGGTTCTCTGCCTTCAGTTTATTCCCTCATGTATATTTGTTGTATTTAATAGCATCTTTCTTGGTCATAACACTCCCATATCCTACAGGCATCACGTCTCTTTTTCCTGAACACCATTTCATCTGGGCTTGCAGATCTATTTGCATAAAAGTCTGTAATATTGTCTCTGGTGATTTTAAAAGATGTACTTGTTTCAATGGTTGTGTCCCCTTTCTGAGGTCTTACCTTGTGTGTTTTTGTTTTCTTCCTTTATTTCATAAGTGAGCTAGTGGTTTGTCTATTTTGTGAAATTTTTTTTAAAAAAAACAGGATTTTGATTTATTCGTTAGATCTATTTCTCTATTCTTTTCCTTAATTTCTTCTTTCATTTTTATTCTTTCTTTCCTTGAACTTTCTTTGTGTTCACTTTGTTGTTCTTTTTCTAGTGTTTTGAACTGGGAATTTGTGTCATTTATTATCATTCTTTCATTTTTACTGATAAAAGGGTTTAATGCTATGAATTTTCCTCTGATCTCTGCTCTAAATGCATCCCATATGTTCTGGTGTGTAGTATTTTCATTGCCATTCTTTTTCATAAAAAGTCACAATTTCAGTTTGTATGCTCCCTTTCTCTAAGGAGTTGATTCATAGGAAGCTTTAAAATTTTCTATGTGGCAGGGCCTTTTGTTTTTGGTTTCACTGTTGGTAATTTCTAGTTTTATTTCATTGCTATCAGAGTGTTGTTTATATTTCTACTTTATGGAAATTACTAACGTTTTCTCTGTAACTCGGTTTATGACCAGTTTTTGTCCATATGCCATGGGTGCTTAAGAAGGAACTGCATTTGCTTTATCGGGGTGTAAAGTTTAATATATATTTATAAGATCTATCTCACTGATTGTGTTTTTAAAGTCTTCTGTATCCTGATTTACTGTGTCTATTTCATCTCTCTTATTCTACAGTGATGTGCAAGTGCATCTTACTATTAGTGTCTCTCCCTGTGTCCTGGTATGTCCTGTACTTTTTGTTTCATGAAAGTGGTCATTGTGTTACTTGGTGCATAAATATCCATCTATGTTATATCTTCACTGTTAAGTGTGGCTTTTAACATTTAAAGTGTTCTTTTTCACATTTAATGGTTTGAATTCTAGATTTTTTGATATCAGGATTGCTACTACTGCTCTCTGTTTCCATTTCCCTTGTATACGTCTGTCCATTCCTGCACTTTCAGTGTTTCTGAGTTTCTTGAGTTTAGGTGTCTTTCTTTCTTTCTTTCTTTCTTTCTTTCTTTCTTTCTTTCTTTCTTTCTTTCTTTCTTTCTTTCTTTCTTTCTTTCTTTCTTTCTTTCTTTCTTTCTTTCTTTCTTTCTTTCTCTCTAAAAAGATTTTATTTATTTATTTAAGAGATAGAGAGAGAGAAAGCATGAGCAGGGGGAGGGGCAGACCAACTGGAGCTCTATCCCAGGACCCTGAGATCATGACCTGAGCCAAAGGCAGACACTTAACGGACTGAGCCACCCAGGCGCCCCTAGGTGTCTTTCTTTTATGGTACTTATAGCACGGTCTTGTTTTGTGAACCAAACAGGACATTTTTATCTTTTATTAGATCACTTGAGTCTAGTCAAATTCACCAAAATGACTGATATGTTTGACTTCAACCATACCATAATATTTTATTATACTTTTTGTATATTCTGTGTTTCTTTCTTTGCATGATGTATATATATTTTCTATTACTTATAAAATATTTTTATGTTGTATTTAGGAAGGTTTGTGTGTTTGTTCTAGTGACAGCCTTTGTATTTCTACTTTTGTTAAATGTTCTTAGCCTCCTATTTTCTTTTTAAAGATTTTATTTATTTATTTGAGAGAGTGAGAGCTAGAGAAAGAAAACACGAGTGGGGAGGAGAGGGAGAAGCAGACTCTCCTCTGAGCAGGGAGACCAATGGGGGGCTCGATCCCATGATTCTGGGATCACGACCTGAGTCAAAGGCAGATGCTTAACTGACTGAACCACCCAGGTGGCCCCTTAGCTTCCTATTTTCTTATTAGTATTCTTCTGTCTGATTTCTCAGGGTTTTTGTTTTGGTTTTGGTTTTTTTTGCAGCATTCTTTAATGCCTGTCTATAGTCTATACAACAAGGAACTGATTCTATTTTTTGTTTTGTTTCTCTCCCATCTTTTCCCATTATTAAGTGCACTATTTCTACTTTGTCACAACATTCAGGATTTTTACAATAATACATAACACTCGCGCCATATACTACATTTGTGCATTAATTTCCAACATCATCATGTTTTGTATTGTTTGGGGAGAAAATATTAGGAGGAAGGTACTAGACTACTGACTTTGGGTTAGTGACCTGGAAGTCCCTGCCTTCATATATTGAAAATGGCTTCACCCTCTTGCTACTTTAGGCCTAAGGTTGGTCAAAGCTTGTTAACGGCCCTGGGATTCTGACAATTCCTGGGGTTCTAGTGGTTTTTCTATACCCTGACCTTTTAAACAAGTCCTTTATGATACTTTATTACCTCTTTGAGTGTGATGAATAAGGTGACGAAGTCTGCCGTTAATGTTTTACTCGTTTTTCCTAGCATGTTCTGCTGTAATGCTTAAGAGTGTTTGTATTATACTAATTGAAGTATAGATATTTATATTGGCTATATTTTTTTGTGAATTTTACTCTTTTGTAGTCAAAAGCGATTCTTCTATCTTTTTCAGGCTTTTTGGTCACAGTTTAAACCTGTTTGATATTAAGATCATGACCTTTTGTTTTCTTTAAGATTTCTTAGAGTTTTTCTAGAGGGTTTTTGTCAATTTTAAAATTTTCAATATTTTTGCGTTACTTTTATACGTGTATGTAAGTGTGTGGTGGTGGCTTCTCTATATCATAGATTTAATGGGGTGGGATTTTGCTTTGTGATCATTTGATCACATCTGAAAGTCATTTTTTTTATGAGGTGAGTTTAACCAATTTAAATTTATTGAGATGATATACATTTATGGGCTTAATATTTATCTTTATATAACCCCTTATGTAGTTTTCTGTCCTACTGTCCTTTTTTAAAAGATTGATTGATTTATTTATTTTTATAGAGAAAGAGCCCAGGAGCAGGGGCAGAGGGAGAGGAGAGAGAGAAACTCAAGCAGAATCCCCGATGAGCAGGGAGCCCGACATGGGGCTCGATCCCATGACCATAAGACCATGACCTGAGCTGAAACTAAGGGCCCCAACATTCAACTGACTGTGTCACCCAGGTGCCCCTCTGTGCTATTTTAAAAAACGTGTTAATAATTCAGATATTTAAGAAAAATTGGATCTTCTTTTTTTTTTTAATGATTTTGTATTATATTATGTTAGTCACCATACAGTATATCCCCGGTTTCTGATGTAAGGCTCGATGATTCATTAGTTGTGTATAACACCCAGTGCACCATGCAATACGTGCCCTCCTTACTACCCATCACTGGTCTATCCCATTCCCCCACCCCCCTCCCCTCTGAGGCCCTCAGTTTGTTTCTCATAGTCCATAGTCTCTCATGTTTCATTCCCCCTTTTGATTACCCCCCCTTTCTTTATCCCTTTCTTCCCCTACCGATCTTCCTAGTTTTTATGTTCCATAGATGAGAGAAATCATATGATAGTTGTCTTTCTCTGCTTGACTTATTTCACTTAGCATTATCTCCTCCAGTGCCGTCCATGTTGCAGCAAATGTTGAGAACTCGTTCTTTCTGAGAGCTGAGTAATATTCCATTGTATATATGGACCACAACTTCTTAATCCAGTCATCTGTTGAAGGGCATCTCAGCTCCTTCCACGATTTAGCTATTGTGGACAATGCTGCTATGAACATTGGGGTGCATATGGCCCTTCTCTTCACTACGTCTGTATCTTTGGGATCTTTCTTCTTTTTATCTTTATATTAGCCTCCAAGTATTAGTCTATTAAATGTTCACTATGGGCATTTCTCCACATCTGCAAATCTGTCTACTTTTATTTTCTTGATTAGTATCTATTTTTATATTTTAAACAAGCTTTTTACTTGGATAAGCTTTTTACTTTTGTCATTGATAAGATTCTGTCTCCCAACTACTTACCTTTTTCTTTTTTCAACTTGTGTTATTTGTGTAATTTCAATATTCTCACACACATAGCTTTGGTTTTTGCCCCCTCACCTCATTCTCAGATTTGTTTGAGTCATAGATCTGCAGTTAATGACAGACATTGGACATGGCCAATGCTTTTGCTGTAGTCCTAGTGTTACCTCAATTGACTCTGCTCTTGAAGTAGAATCCTTAAGTTCACAGTAGACAATCTTTCCTGAGTTCTTGTATGTTAAAAACCATTTGTTGGAGCCTGATTCTCCCTCTTCCCCCTGCTCATGCACTCTTTCACCATCTCTCTCTCTCTCTCTCAAATAAATAATAAAATAAAAAACAAAAAAATACCCATTTGTCTCTTGATGTTATAATTGATTGACATTTGATCTAGATATAAAATCCGTAGGTTATTTTTAATCTTTAAGGGATTTGTAGATGTGGCCCCACTGTCTTCTCGTATTGATAGTAGCTATGGAGAACTCGTGGCCCACCTTACTTGCTTCTTTGTTTCCCCCTTTTATAAGTCAATTGCTTATTTCTCATGATGCTGTAAGGATTTTTTTCCATAGTTTAAGTCTAGTGTCTTTACTATGATGTTTCTTGAACTTGATCATTCTGATGATTCCCTGAAACAGACTTTATTTTTTAATAAGTAGAAATAATTATTTTTTAATTAAATGACAGTTTTCTTGAATTACATATTTCAATATTTGATTTTTTACAATTTTTTTTTGTATCTTATTTTTCTTTTAAGGACTGTGAATTTGTGTAGGTTGAATCTCCAGGTACTGCCTTTTTTCCTTATAAGTTCTTTTTTTATTTCTATTTTATTTTGCTTATATCTTTCATCTCTGTGTCCTATGGATGTTATTCCATTTTGTGTTCCTTTCTATTTCACCTACATTTCTGTGATTTTTAAAACTCTATTTACTGAGCTATTTTGACTCCTGATATCCTATCCTCTACTATTGCCCCATGCTTTCCTTAACACATTATTATTATTTTATTATTTGTTTCAAAGCAGAGTTGGACATAGTATCTTTCTTCACTGATGGTGAAATGTTTGATTTACACTTTTATTTACATTTGGCCACTATTTTTTTGGTAGTTATCTTTTTCCTATTTTCCTTATCATATCATTCTGTCTGTCTTGTGCTTGTTTCTCTTTATTACCTTTACTGAAGGAAGTGAATTTATTCCGTGTCAGATATTTTCAATGGGCTCTTGTGACAGTTGAGAGTTGAGAGCCTTTTTCTGGTAGAGTTGGAACTTTTCATAAGGCCTTGGTTTTTGTGTGTGAGTCTCTATGATAGACCGTTCGCCCAGCTAATAGAGACAGGCAACTGTGTTTTTTGTATTGTTAAGTGATCTCTTTTCTTCTGTACCAAATTAGTTTATAAGATCATGACTTGTTTGTGTGATTCTTGGTTTGGTATAATCACCTCTGTTTTCTGATTCTCCCACACCAGCCACCACAGAAAACAAGACTATATCCTTTATCTAACTAGCCTATTCCAAATCCTAGTTATTACCTAATATATATGTATATATATAACTACCTAATATATATAATAGTTATTACATATATATAATAATACTAGTTATTATCTATTAAATTAATAAATGGGTAAATTCACTTTCCTGAAAGAGTTTAAAACCAGTCTTGTGCTACATTGCATATAAAGAGGAGTAAATGAAACATATAAAAGATGAAATGGAACAATACCTGTAATAGGATGTTAGAGAAGTAAGGCTCTCTCTATTATCCCCCACTCAGAAGAGGAGAAATGAGACTACATTGAAGCCCTCGAATAAAGCAAAAAGAAAACAAACCACCAACCTGTCACTGTTTCTTAGTAAGTCATTCTCTGCTGCTTGTATAGTTATGCTATAAAACATCAATATCATATGACGTTTTCAGGTTAATATTTTATAATTAGTGCTCATTTAGACTTAGCAATACATTTTATTGATTTCTTTGCTCACTGCTGTTGCTTAAATTCTATTTTTTCCCTCTAGGATTCATCTATTTTACTTGTTGGAATGTATGCTCTAATAATTCTCTCAGACTTGAATTATGGATACTAAAATTTCCATGTCCTAAAAAAAATCTGAAAATGTCTTTATTTTGCCCTAAAAAATTAATAATAGTGTTCGACATAATTTTCTCTAAGAATCTTGTGGAAAATGGATTTCATGCACCCAGTGTTATGATGAGACTCTGAGGTCAAGCTACATGGCTTTGTTTGAAATCCCATTTATATTCTTTCTTTCTCTTAAGACACCTTAGCATTCTGTTTATCTTTGGAGTTTTAGAATTCCACAATATTTTTATGTGCAGTCTTTTCTTGTTTTTGTTTTGGTCACACAACATTTGATGGACTCCTTCAATCTAGTAACTCAGTCTCTCTTCAGTCCTGCTAAATTTAAAAATTTTTTTCTTTGCCTATTTCCCCTCCATTTTCCTTTGATCTTTTTCTAGAACAGTATCGAACATATGTCCAAAAGTCTTTGCATGTACTTTCATGTGTTGATCCTTTATACTCCATCAGAGTAAGGAAAACTCAATTCCACCTTGCTGGGGGAAAAAAAATGCTTTTTTGCATGTGAATAGTCCACCATTCAACTTTTATTTTCACATTTTTTTCTTCTTTTTCTTCAAGGATTAAATTTTGTGTCCAAGTTTTCAAATTGATTTAAAAAAATAATCATAATATCCTCTTGTGTTTCTCAGAGGATATGTATAATATCCCCTTTACTATCTTGTTTGTTTTATGCACTATTTCTGTGAAGATGTATTCTTCCATTTGCTGTGTTTTCTGCCTTTCTTTCATGATGTGGCTCTCCCCAGGCTATGTTCAGTTGTTTATTTATCTTGGTCTTAGGATCTGCTGTTACCTTCTTGGTAATGCTGTGTCTATTTGCATGGACTCTGTGAGCTATGGGCCAGGTCATGCCACTGCAGTTTATACTGATGTCTGGGTAGAGTTACAGTGCAGGAAAGAAGGGTAGTCTAGGTGTGGGGTTATCCTATTCACGTAGAACTTCAGTGGTTGTTCAACCACTACCTCACTTTCTGCCCTAGGAGCTCACATTTATTATGGTTGCCTGGGCCCAGGCACCACTGTTGTTCACTGCGTGGCCAAAGGTTTGAGGGTGAGGAGAGATGCAGAAGTTCTGAACTGTGCTACCCTACCAAATTCCTTTGTAATTGTTTTAGTCCCAGTCTGATCCTGACACCACATTTTTAGAGCTACTTTGATTTTTTGGTAGCAGTCTGTAGTACGGCTCAGGTTGCTTTCCATATTTTAGATATTATTTGGGTTTTTCATCCAGTGGAGATGGCCCCCCAGTGGATTCGTTTTCTAATGACACTATTGAATTGGTGAAGGAAAGGGAGGCTGTGTTGTTGGTGCCATCTGCCCTCTTGATTTTGCAAAGTAGAGATTACATCTAACACTCTACATACTGATATGGAGACATCTCTAAAGCTTTCTTGTTGGTATCACCTGTTGATAGAATGACTCCTTCTAATTGTCAGTTGAGGACAACCATCAACCCCGAGAGGTTGATGTTTCAACCCTACAACCTAAAGTGGCTGCTTGGCTACAAATGTTGCTATTTATTGCTGAATTCACTTGGGAGACAATTGGAACATCCAGGAGGCATGCCCACCTAGAACAATAATCTTCCTTCTTATTTAAATCCTCAACTACTAATACAAATCTTTTTTTGAATGATCGTGTTACAAGTAATAAGTAAATAATATAAAACGTGCCTTAAAGCCCCTGTCCTTTAGAGCTCATCTCCTTCAATAAGCTTTCTCTAACCCATCAGCCTATTTTAACTCCTACAGTCTCCTGGAAGAGTTTCAAAGTCAAGTTTTCAAGTCAAGAGTTTCAAAGTTTGTAGGGGAATGAAAGGTCATCATGTTTTTGATTGAGACTTTCTAGCTGGCAAGCTACTTGGAAGTTTTGCTTCTTAAATATGACATTGGCACAGGAGAGTAAAGATTTTGTTAGGAATATTGGCAAAACAGCATTCAGTGGGGAAAATGTTTGCGTTTACTATCTCCAGAAACAGGAACACCAAACCCCACTTGTTGCATCCATTTGTCTGTCTTTACCCCATCAGTCCTGCTAATGTCTTACCTAACCTATTTCTTCACTATCTGCCATGACTCTTGGGAACCTATTTCTCTGTTCTGTCATTCTTACTGCTATAAACTTTTCTTATTATCTGGTCCAAGCTGCTTCTTTCTTAGCTCCAGGCCCTTGCACCTACTCCTGCCATCATCTGAGACTGAATAATTTCAACCCTTCATTTATAATGCTACCTCGAAGGTATTTGCAGTCTGTGATCATGTCCTTCCTGAGCCTTCCGTTTCCACATCTCCAGCTTTCCCCAGACTCTCTTGCTAGTTTGTGGAGATTTGTTTTCATTCTTTGTATATTTCTCTAGGTTTCTTACTTCCTTCCAAAGAAAGTCAAATATTGCCGATGTTCCAGGTGCTGTGACATGCAGGAGGGGAGACATGCGACTATTATCCCTCCTCTCTGTGTGTGTCCTCTTTAGAGTAGAGCCTCAGAACTGATAATGGTGCCTCACATAAAAATAAGCATAATCCCAGTCAACTAACCCTGTTAATAAATCAGAGAAACCCGCCATTCACCGGCTGCTTCCACTGCTCCCAGGGTCTCCGAGATATAATAGGGCATAATTCACTCCTCACAAACACTTAATACCACATTTCTGCCATTTACAATCTGATAATATTCAAATACTATTGCTGTATTATGCAGCTCACAATTGCAGATGCGATTCCATAACAGCCTCACACTTTGGCATGCATTATGTAAGTTGGTATAAAATTGCCTGTCTTAAAACTCTTCTTCAATTGCAACCCAATATCATCGTTTCACACACAGAGCTTCGGGAACATTAAAAATTTAGCTTCTTCCCTATTTAGCAGGTTCTGCAAAAGGAAGTAAAACAGACAAACAGATGTTCCCTCTTCTGAGTCCCCAGGAGGTCTGAGGCAGAGTAGAGAGGCCCTGAAATGCACACAACAGCAATGACACTGAAGATACATTTATTCAGATTTTAAAAAAGAGAGAGAGTGGGAAATAGACAAACCTTTTACTGTCTCCTCTGGAAAAGTAGGAATACTCTACATTACAGTAGTGAATGCTGTTCAAATCTAGAGGGATCTTCCAGGTTATCGCCTTATGAGACTGAACTTGCCGATCTTACAATTAGGAACCAATTCCCCACATGGTTTCCTGAAAGGGGACGTGATGTGTGCATTTTGTTATTACTAATCGTAGATATCAGTAGCTCAGAGACTAGAGTGTCAAAAAACATGCCGCCTCTTCTCACAATCTGCCCTGATGCCAGACCCTTTAACAGGAACGGAATTTTTCCGTTCCAGAACTCAGACTGTGTGGCTGAATGTGAACACGCCCTCAGGGAAGGTGGTGTGGGGATTCTGAGTCATCTGAAGTGGCGACAGACAAATGGAAAATATTTTTTAATCGCAAGTTTTGATGGAGGAGGATAGAAACCAAGGCTCCCGCTCTAAAGTTAAGAAGGTGAGAAAGGCAGGTATAGAAGGCATAAAATAGCATGGAGTAAAGGGAAGATAATTTTTTAATAAGATACTGTCCTAGCAAGAAGGCTGTATAAGGAAGGAATCAGAACTTGAAATTGCTAGCCCTGGCTTGTTCTCCAAGGAGATACAGGATTCTGGCCCAGTCACCTAAACTGTTGGCCCTCAGATTTTTTTTACTGCTAAGCTAGGGTTTGGACTGCAGGCTTGCCTAGCCCTGACACGCTAGGATGAATTTGCTGATGAGCAGACCAGAATATATTACAAACTTTAATGTCTTCAGGCTTAGATCAATGAGAACTTAAAAAGGAAAATTGTGAAGGTAACATAGGGAGATAACACATATAGACAGATGGTTTGCCAATTAGTCATTAAGATTTTTTTTTCTTTTTTCTCCCCTCTTGCTTTGCTGTCCTCTGCCTTTGAAGATGACTGTGCTAATGCCGCCGACTCTCCATGTGTGGGTGTGGCTGAGAAGATGAAAGAGACGACAGGCCACATTTCCTTGCCTTCGTAGACTTGGTAAGGAGGATCTGTCTTCTCTGCTCCCACTTTGATTTATGCTTCTGGTTATTCGGAGACCAGTTAATCCTCAGTGACAGCAGCTGACCACTACCACAAAACTTCAGAGAAATAAGCCCAGCTACCATTTCTGGGAGGAGGGATTTCTCTGACAGTTGGGGAATGATTACCTTTGTGGGACTGCATCTGCAAGAGAGACAGGAGGAGAAGCCTGCTGCTGCATTCTGATGGCTTCTCTGAAGACCAAGTAAGGGCAGGGGAGTTGAACACTTTGAAGTGAAATCAAACCCAAAACACAACAGACCAAAAAAACCAAAAAAAAACCAACAAAACAAAACAAACTCGAGTGGGGTGATTTATTTTTTGAAAAGTTTGTCCGATTTCCCTGAAATTATTTAGTTGTACTGTCTACAATTTTTTTTTTAAGCTCTGTGACCAACATGTGGCTTGAACTCATAACCCTGAGATCAAAAGTGAGCCAGCCAGGTGCCCCTATAAATATTTTTATAATTGGGTATTTTTTCCCATTTCTGGTCCTTGGTTTGTGTGTGTGTGTGTGTGTGTGTGTGTGTGTGTGTATACTTGATTTACTGCTTAGTGAGATTTGAATATCCAAAGTAAAGTGGTTCAAATCCTTCCACTTTAATCTGTGATTTAGTCACATAACAAATATGATAAATTACTGTCAGAATACTTGACTTAATATGCACGTGTTTTATAGTAGAAAGAGCCCTCGACGGCATGAGGAGCCCCGTATTCTAGCCTGGACTCTTCCCCTGACTAGTTGTGATCTACAAGAGAATCCCATTGTCCTGGGGATCTTGGGTCTCTGATCTGTAAAATAAGGGGGGATGATATATTTGGCCCCTGAGAGTCTCCTCAGTATTAGGGTTTGGCTTTGTACCATTAACAGACAGGTTAGCTAAGTAAAAACGCCAGAGGAAAAGAGAAAGCAAAGAAATTTGACAAGATATGGATGAATGCACTAACTATGCCAGAGGTTATGTCTGTGGTGGGGTCCAGAGGTAAGCCTAATGCGATGGGGAACCAGATGCAAGGCTCTTGAGCACTGCCAGTGTTTCTTCTGCACAAATGTGCTGAGGGTCAGCATTCTCCAGAACCTTATTGTCCTAAGTCGGAAGCAATTAGAAACATGCTGTTTCATTATAAGTAGACATTAAAAACTAAACAAGCACACATATGGGGAAATCTTAAAACCTAAGATTTTTTCTTAGAGGCAATGACTGATGTTAGGTTTGGCCACTTAAACTGTCCTGGAAAGAGCACTTAAAAATGCACTGTAGGCAGTACTGAAATTAAGATGTATAAGACCTTAGGAGCTCAAAGCACTATTTCATTAAGAAAATGTTGACTTCAAGGATACCTGATTTAAAAACATGTAATACTCACTTTTTGTTGATTTTAAAAAATACGTGTTTTCTCCGACCTCTTCAGTACAGATAGAAATGAGGATACAGGGGCAATCTCAAACAGACTCGGACTGGATAGAAACCAAGAATATGCAGCCAAATCAATAGAGGTGGAGAAAGATAGAGTCGATAAGGTTCCTCACAGCTCCAAGGGCAGATTCAAATGAAGGGTTGAACAATCATTTGCTAAATCTAATAAAAATTAATGACAGTATTTCCATTCTCCATACATTTATCAATTCACTTAATAAATAAGTAGCTGTTAGGGAAATGCATTAGGTACTAAGGTTATATCAGTGAACAAGAGAGATCCATGAGATTGACCCCTGTCCTCAAGAACCATATAATTTAACAGAGAACATAGTCAGTGAGCAAGTAATTTCAAGTATGATGAGAGTTATAAAAGGGCAAAGGGGGCAGACTAACTTAATCACAAAGACAGAGAAGCACCTTAAAGAATGTCGTTAACCTGAAAACTTACAGATGAATGGGACTAAAGCAGGTATTGGTCATTAATCCCTAGCTGCCTATGAGCACCTAAGGTTGGCTGTAGCTGGAGGGCGTGGCTAAGGTGAACCAGTAATAATGGTGATCATGGTGGGGGATGTTCCTGAAGAGGAAGTCCAGAAGGGAGAGCTTGAGACAGGAAACCAAACTGCACAGAATAAGCAATTGGAAAAAAAAAAGGTGTGTGTGTGTGTGTGTGTGTGTGTGTGTGTATCGATGTATATACATACATATGTGTGTATATACACACAAACACACACACACATATATCTAGAGGGATAGAGATGTAGATATAGATATAATCAGAACATAAAAAGAGAAGAAGAATAAAAGTATCATTCCTCAGAGAGGTGGTAGAGCCCCCTGATTTTGCTGGGTGTTATAGGATAATTTAAGGGGCCTTCTCTGGCTGCTATATGGGAATTGGATTAGTGAGGAAGAGAGAGGTATCAGAGTGCAGAGTCCAAAGAATTGATGTGAGATGTAAGTACTTTATACACCTGAAAACAAAAATGTAATGAGAAAACCACAATCTTAAAAAAGGCACTCGCAATTGAGAATGTGGCTTCTCTAGGGTTTATTAAAAGTTAGCACAACTTACCTTCATACAATGTATACCTCCCACACTGTCTTCACCCCACCCAGGCTATGGAAGTGAGCTCTGTGATGAGTGGAGAGTCACTGTTTTTATGAGGAGTGTGTACATGGAGGCCCAAGGAAATCTCTAATGAAGAGATGAGAGATACTGGTGAGAAAGGGAGACTGGATCTCATTTCAATTTTTAATATCTTCACAGGTAGTCAAATTGCTACTCTATCTAGCCCAGTGGAAGCAAAGTAAACTGGAGAGAGGAGTCAGGTTGAGAGTGAATGTAGCAACCTTGACTCATACCAGTTGGCTTGGCAAAGATGACTTACCTCTCAGTCAAATGCACACTGTAGAACACTATGGAAGCAAGAGTTGAGGTGTCTGATTTGAAGCCCGCTCAACAGAGGTACCCTCTGAGTGAACACTCCCAAGTTGCAAGAAGCAAGTGGGAACCCAAGGCAGGCAGAGCATGCAGGCTGGCTAGTGTCCTGATTGATCTGGAGGCTGTACTAGGCCCTCGAATTGCACAGATGGGTCCCAGGAGTGGGAACATCATGGACACCTGCCACACACAGGCCATCATTGATGATGGGTCAAAGGCAGAAAAGCAGGGCACATCAGCAGAAAAGGATTAACATTATGCCCAGTAAGATAAAGGACATTTGCCCTTACCCCTTGTTTTGTCCTTGTTCCTCATTCTTGAGAAACAAACTGGTCCTTAAGAAAAGGACAATGACAAGAAAGTGAAAAGTTCCAGCCAGTCCTTGAGCCAGCAGTAACAGAGGAAAGCATTTAGAATCAGGTAAGAAATAGAGCTTTTCATGTGGACTGACCAATTTTAATATACGAAACAGATGGAAAGTAATAGAATCTTCCCAAGATGTTGTTAAAAGGTAGGAAAGAGGAGGAGGGGATTCAGCTTAGCACGCTTTGAGGGAATGTTTAGAAGAAATAAAATCATCTCATCTTAGACTCAAGTGGAATGAGATTCCTTGGTAAACAGGTTGGATTGAGTTCAATGTGGCTGCTCTGGGTCCCCAGCCCAGCCCCCACCTCGCAACTTTGCGGCAATCTAGTGTCAACTTACTTTCAAGAGAGACAAATTTTTGAGGTCTTTCCTAAATGGCATCTGGGTCCAGAAAATGAACAAATTTCTCAAAGTAAAAAACAAATGTTCAGCAGTACAACTCAGCCCAGAATGAAGGCACTGTTTTATGATAAATACAGAACAAATTTTGCTTCATTCTTCATTTGAGAATATGATGTTTGTTTTACCTTAATGTAACCAAGAGTCTCCTTACCAACTCCAAGTCCCATGAATTACATTATCTTGAAAGGTGATGTCAAATCTTTACCTCTAGAGGATAAGAAAATAAAATTTAAAAAGTGAACAAGAGCAAAATAAAATAAAGCTGTATTTAGTGGTTAGTGATAACTTTGCCTCTCTACCCCATCTCCCTCATACCATGGGTGGGAGTGGTGATGGCCTGGCAGGGTGAGAGAGCTGAGCATGCGTAGAGATGAGGATGCTAAATTTGAGGTGAGGCTCTGGAGAAAGGGTCAAATATTTGTATTTAAAAAGAGGTCTTTCTCAGAAAAGGCCTCAGTAGTTCTCAGTCTATTTGTGACGGCTGAAGCCACAGACATGGATGATGCTGCTTCAGAAGCAGGTGGGAAAGTTAAAAAAGGAGCCCAAAATTAGGTCTGAGTAGTTTTACATTAAATAGCAATTTTGTGCTTTTGCTAAAGACCTTCACTTCCTCATTTTATTTTCATTATTTTCATACTTGTAGGTGAAACAGCTATTATTATTCCCTCTCCATGTTAGGAAACAGAGGCACACATCTTTCAATCTTAAGTGGCAATTCCAGAAGGACAAATCAAACATCATGTTTTCTCATCTTCTGTCCTTTCCAGTACGGTTCCATTAATCTGTCATTTTTTTCCTCATGTGGAACAAGAATTTTAAGCTAACTTCTCTGGATAATAGTCCTAATTCTCTAGTTGAATGTTGAGGAATATCTCTAAGAAGTTGACTAATTGTCAAAAGAACTCTTAGAAATCTGCGAACTTGCGTTAATTGATGACCTCACATATGTTGTCCTTGTGTATTTAACCAACTTAAATACAGAATCATCTTTGATTTGATGCATACTTCAGGTGGTAATTTTAATAATATTTTAGGACACCTTTCCCATGCACGAAAGAATTCACAAGCATTCTAAATATCAACCTCCAACTACCCTCCTCAGGAAAGTGATATACTGCCTCTAATGAGCCTGAACTCTGCAATCCATTTAGAATATTTCGTTAAGCTCTATTTAGTACCAACAGATATGGCACACTCTGGGCGGCCAGTCCGGTCCCCAGCCCCTCAACCCCAGTAGAGATGGGAATTTATACTTCGGTTCCTGGAAGAGCCCTGTGTTCATCTTAAGGTCCTTGCTTCTATTTAGAATTAAGAGTGAAATGCTTTTTTCTCTATCAGCTGTCAGATTGTCAAAATGCACTGAGCTCGGTCGGATTTGGGGTATTGGAATGGTGGGGAGACCATCTGCTTTCTCTGACATGATGACTCCCCATCTTTTACAAGATGTAATTATTCAGTCCCTTGTACCCAGGCTTTCTCTGAGATGAGGCATTCAAAATGTCCAGCATTAAATGCTTTTCAAATAGAAAACAGGATTTTATGACCCTGCAACTGCAGGCTCAGTGGTTTTATGCTCCTTAGCCTTTGTGATAATGTGTGTCTGCTTCCCCCATGCAGGCTATGCTGTGGTTAGTGTTGATTCAGTAAAGAATTTTTTGTTTCGTTTCCACAGATATTGTGTCTGTGGAGGACAGATTGTATTTCCTGATAGAGCTTCCTGGTCTTAAAGCACACTTCACTAATCCCAGCTCTCATTTGTGGTTTTCAGTATAAAACAAGGAAACTGATTATAAAAGAATCGGTGAGAAACGAGGGAGGAGATAGAGGAGGCATATGTACAGAAAACAACTGAGAAATGGAAGCATTTAAAAAGCACTACATAGTATAAACTATATATATTGATTTAGTTAAAAGGATATATATGTCAGGAAAGCCTCTGATCTTACTCTCCTAGACAATAGATTGTGGTCTGGCTTATTGCATAGATTTTAATAGGACGTATGTTACTGAAGTTAACATTCTGGAAGATAGAAACTTGTAAATTTCTACTTATACAGAGTTTTACAGTTAGAAGGAGAATCATAACCTTTTTTGACCTTTAGAAATCTGTCAGCCTTGTGTGCTTCATTGTTTGTAATACTTTGTATAAAAAAAAATACCTTTAAAAGCAGGAGGTGTCTTCTGACACGTGTCCTCTGAATCTCTGTAACGCGGATCCTGGTTATAATGAGAACTCCTTGAAATTGCTCATCTGTGCCATTGTTGTGTTTGGCCCATTAAACCCTGAGCTCATGAAAGAAAGGAGTTACATCTAGTCACTACTAGGTCAGGGGCATATACTTCCCTAAGAAAAGTGCTGGCTAGAAAGAAGTGATTGATGGGGTGTTTTGAAGTGTTTATATAAACACGTGAACTGGGTACATAGATATATTGTGCCTGTGGCCTGAGGAGACAGTAATAGAAGTGGCCGTCTGACAGCCTGCATTCTGTCTCAAATTTGCTTTTTTGGAGGGGTGGTGATAGAGGGAGAGGTGACTTTTCCACAGAATGAAGTCTGCATGTACAAGATCATTTGTATTTAAGGCAAAGTAACCACAAGGGTAATTTGCAAAGTATTTACTATTTAGTGACCTGTTATTCCTTCACTTACCTAGTGATGTGGAAATAATGTTTCTAAACATTAAAGTGATTGGTCAATCACTTGATGATCTTAAAATAGACTTCCGAGTGAAACTGGAACCTTTGCAGTGTCCACCACGGGCAGGTGGAATACCACTGCTCCCAGAAGGATAGAATTTTGCAAAGTAGGTGATGAGGTGTGTTCCGTGAGAGGAACCAGTGTTCAGCTGAGGTGGAATTGAGGGATGATTCTCTCTGACAAATACAATTCTCCTTGTGGCTATGGTACAGCAGAGAATATCCGGCATGATAAAGAGCAGCCACACAAGGACTCTGAGGTTAAGGAGAAAAGCTGTACTTAGATAAACAAATTAAGGAGCCATTTTGAGGTGCATAATGCAGTCCTGTAACTAGTGAGAGGTGATAATGACCTTGAAGCAAGATGCTAGCTGCCCAAGGAAAACTCTCGTGGAACAGAAGCTGTGTAGGACACAGGAAGAATTAGGAGATCCTAGAAGACAACATATCCAAATTTACCCAGAGCTGATTCTCTTTTATTGCCATGTGGGCAAAGATTCTCTCTCAGCTCTTTAGTAAGAAAAACAAAATTATATCAGAAGCTTTGCACATATGTTGTATGTGTAAGTATAAATACAAAATAAATATGTAGTGAAGGTTAAGTGTTCTGTGAAAAAACGTGCTTTAAATGTATGTGATTTTAAATCCATTACTAAAATATTTCTCAGGCTAAGGTGGTGAAGACTTGTAACTGCAAATTTGAACATTTTTCAGGATAGAATTATTTGTGGCATGGTATTGGTGTAGAGCATGGGGTGCTGCTTACTCATGTCTGAGTGTATCGGGATGGACACAGGTGGACACTGTCGGAAGAACTTTGGCCTTGCTTCAAGTCCCCACTTGGTCCATCTGCATAGAAATAAAGATGTCATTTAGTCATTAAAAATATTTATTATGTAACTTTATTTTCTTAGAGACTATTACCTGCATTCTTCATTTCTTATTAGCTTACAGTACACCCTTATTCATAAATTTGGTAGTTTCAGATTTTATGTTTGCTTAGTACCTGTGAAGATGTATACATCTGATTCTCAACCCTGGTTCCCTCACGCATATTAGAATCGTCTGGGACGCCAAGCCCCCTTGCCCTGTACACACATGTATCTACTACATATACATGTAAACACACATATACACCCATGCTCACAGGGGTCCACATGAGCACACATACAAACGTGCGTGCACACACACACATGCACACACACATATGCACCCCCACCCCCAAGGGCATAGTTTGAAAGAATCTGGCTTCATTCCACAGGTGGGGGGGGCTGAACATTGGTATTTAAAAGTACCTCCCTATGGAATTCTAATTTGCAGCCAGGGTTGAAACCCACTGGTCTACAGCATGTAGTAATCTGCAGTTTTGCTGAGGCACAAAATTGAATCGCTTGTGCTTGGAGTAAGTGATTCAGTTGGGGAAGGAGGCTGGTCTGCCACTCAGCCTCTGTACCTCTGGACAGCCTAGCTTTAGTCTACCTGGGCTAGCACACACACTGACTTTTAGAAAGCAAACAATGACATTTCTGAAAAAAGAGCAAACAAACAAAAGCAAACCAAAATAGCACTCTGCTTCCTCTTCTTTGTGGGGAATTGGCTGAACAGGAAGAAACAGTCACTCATGTCTCAGATGTAAGTGAAAAGATTGTGAAGGAGTCCTAACAAAGCCCAGTAGTTGAAGATGCATTAACTGTGCTCTAATTAAGCAATCTTATATTACCTATATCCTCCTTATCTATAGTGTGATCCTTTTAGAGTTCTAAATTAATGCCAAAAAAGCAAACGATTTATCTGACTAGCTAGATGTTAGATGTCATTGGCTCCATAATGACTAGGATACATCATAGGAATTAAAACTGGTTCCAGACTGGCTCAACAGTGAACATTCTGAACAAAGATGGAATTAGCTGGGATTTTATGCCATAAATTTGCATGCATATGTATGTATATATATGCACACAAGCAAAAAACGAGAAAACAAAGAAAATACTTCCTTCATATTGAAATCACTCCTTCCAGGGTATGCAGTGACTCACAACCGTGACAGCACTGATTTTCCCTTCATTCCAAATTAAAACCTGTTTTTCTCACAGATCTCTCTTTTATTTATTATTATTAATCCTTTGCACCTTGAGACACTCACTGCACACAGACTCTACAGAGTTGGAACTATACCATCTATCTTAGGAACGATATTATAAGATCTAGAGGAAGGGATGGGCATCTGGGTGGCTCAGTTGGCTGAGCATCTGCCTTCAGTTCAGGTCATGATTTTGGGGTCCTGGGATCGAGCCCCGAATTGGGCTCCCTTTCCTGCTCTCCCTGCTTGTGCTCTCACTGCCAAATGGATGAATAAAATGTTAAAAAATATCTAGAGGAAGAGGATTGACAAGTGTTGTTGAGAGAGATTTTCTTATTTTCTGTTTGTTTTTAATAAATTCAAATTATACTCTATCTACTAAAGAACCCTTTCTAAACACTGAATCCACACTTTTTGATGGGTTCCCATTCAGCTATGGCACCTCTTTTCTAATTACTAGCCATTCATTAAATGACTTCTTACTGGAACTGCTCATGACCTCTGTTCCATGGAAAGCCTAAACAAGTAAGGATAAACTGACCCATTGCTCATGTTTCCTTGATCCGTTTCTTATCTTGTAGACACTCCTTTATGCCATAAGATATGACCCCCTTAAAGTGCCACGTAAATAGATATCTGAAGCAAAATAAGCCTCTTCATAGATGTGCCTGCCTTTTTCTATTTTGAAAAAATCCTCTTCAACATGTTCATGAGTTCAAGGTTCAGCTATGGTTCTTACAGTTTTCAATATGATGGACAAAAGATACTGCAGTAGAGGTTTTGCTTTTACAAACCTTACTTGTTTAAATGGCATCCAGCATGTGCATAGCGAACTCTCTTCCACACGCCCATCAAACATGTTGATTTTTTTTTTTAAGATTTATTTATTTATTTTAGAGAGGAAGAAAGGGAGAGAGAGACTGAGAGAGAGAATGAGGAGGGGCAGAGGGAGAGGAGAGAGAAATCTCCAGCAGACTCCTTGCTGAGCATGGAGCCCAATGCCGGGCTTGATCCCAGGACCCTGAGATCATGACCTGAGCTAAAATCAACAGCCGGCCGCTTAAATGACTGAACCCCCTAGGCGCCCCTTGAGTTCTTCACCTGTGGGAACCAGGAATTGTACAAACAACAGTTCTGCTCACTGATGCCCAGCGATAAGGCCCTGGCAGTGCTTCCACTTAAGGAATGACTTCAAACTAGCACCCCTTGACATCCTCCTTATTTATTTGTCCAGAAGAGTGAGCAACAATCTCTGCGAAGTCTTGCACAGCCCCCTGCTAACAATGTAATTGCCTTCTGCCCATGTGCTGCTTGCATTGAGCCTACATGTCATGTTTGAGTAGTCCTTCTCACTAAGACCAATGAGTCGCTGACACCTCATATTCTCGCCCCTACATATCATTGACTCTCCTGCTGCCACATCCAGGTAAGACCCACTGTAGACCCTGATTATAAAAATGGCCCATGGCATAAAACTTGTGTTTGTGGTAGGAACCTCAAGTCTGACTGCATCCATGAGCAGTTCCAAAAGTAAGTCTACACTCAGCATACCTACAAACGCTTCATTGCCCTGTATTGTGTCCAGTTTTATTTCCCAGTTGAATTTCTTTGGGTAAATAAATGGATTATGTCTTATCCCTATTTGTGGCTTCTCATAATGACTTGCACATGCTTTAGATATAAAATCCTTTATATTAATAAATAAATCCACAAAACCGAATCATACTTTATTAAATTCACAGTCCTTGACTGCAGTTTAAAACATTTCAGCCCCACCTCCACCCCCACCACACGCACTTTTGGTTTCCTGGATTAAGGTGAGTTGTGTCTCATTCAATGTTTCTGAAAAGTTTCTTGGGATTTTCTCATTTTAATTTCCTCCAAGCTAGGAAAGCAGGTAACTAAAATTTGTAGAATTTGCGTTAAGTTAAATGGGACACTCAGAGTCTGTGGAATTTATACCTCTAGAAATATATGTGTTTACCATATTGATCATAAAATTGAATGGGAAAAACAGTATCTTCACCCACCTGAAATAGAGTAAAGCACGGGAATTACATAGGAAAATAGGGTTTGAACACATCTAAACATCTGAATAGATTAATTCACTGTAAAGAAGACAAGTAAAAATTTCTGGTCTAATATATTTCTTAAATATAATACTAAATGTATTTGATATTGTCCCTAGTCCCTACTCCCTGATACAGGAATGAGTGAAGAGGATAAAATATCCTGTAAGTGATATTTAGTTAAGTTATTTTAATAGCAGTTTCATTACATCTAGCCATTGAAGAGGGTGGAAAGTGAACCCCAGGGAACTGTAATGACTTGACAAAGGTCATTTTAGCAGTAAATGACATAGAAGAGAGTGGTTTCCAGAGACCTGACCTCTAAACCCTGCCTCCCCATTCTGCTTTCCCCTGATACTGCCATAAATGAATATGCTATTTTGATGGTGACAAAGCAATAGAAATGCTTCTTATTTTATATGGAAAATGATGGGTTTTTTTACACAAATAAAGTGATATGGCAATACCTTAGAAACACAGGTACTCGTGAGATGTACCTGTCCTTACAGAAGTATGCATAAATGCCTATAAAGCTGTACTCTTTTTTTTCCGGTAATATAAGCTTTTTTTTTAAAATTATAGTTGACACACAATTTTACGTTAGTTTCAGGGGTGCAATACAGTGATTAGACAAATCTGTACATTATGCTATGCTTACCACAAATGTAGCTACCATCTATGACCATACAACACTATTACAATACCACTGACTACATTCCCTATGCTGTCCCTTTCATCCCCGTGAATTTTTTATTCCATAACTGGAAGTCTGTACCTCCCACACCCCTCAACCCATTTTTGCCCATTTCCCCCACCTTTTTCCACTCTGGCATCCACTAGTTTGTTCTCCGTATTTATGGGTCTGTTTCTGGGTTTTTTTGTTTGTTTTTTCATTTATTTTGTTTTTGAATTCCACATAAAAAGCTGTACTCTTGATGTGCCCTACTAAAACCAGTTTTTTGCTTCTTAACAAAGCTGTGAAGGTTCAAGTCAAGGTCCCATTAAAGGGGGGGGGAGGAAGGGAGGGAGAGAGGAAGGAAGGAAAAGAAAGGAAAAGAAAGAGAAGGAAGGAAGGAAGGAAGGAAGGAAGGAAGGAAGGAAGGAAGGAAGGAAGGAAGGAAGGAAAAAAAGAAAAAGAAAGAAAGAAAAGAAGAAAGAAAGAAAGAAAGAAAGAAAGAAAGAAAGAAAGAAAGAAAGAAAGAAAGAAAAAAGAAAGCAGAAGGAAGAAAGAGGAAGAAAAAGAAGGAAAGAAAATGCTTATAATATTTCTTTTCTTCAGTTGAGACCATAGCTAAATGAGTCAATATACAATTTGTGTTGTCAAAAATGTTTTTAGCTCTCAACTGTTCTGACCATTCATTGCCAAACAGTAGAAATCAAGATAAAAAGCATTTTCAACTCTATCTTACTGTGTGGTGAATCTGTGAGGTCCTCAAAAGCATGTTCCATAAGGAGAATAAAAGGCCAGATCTTACCTAGACATACGAAAGATGATAGTCATGCAGTATGATGCAAGAGGGAAACACACGTAAAATCTGCCTATTTCTCTGTTTATCATTCTCAATTATAGTTTCATTTCTTTGAAGTCTTCAAGCCTCAATTTAACTATTTTTTTTTCTGAAAGATATCATACTTTAAACTTAAAAGTGTTACTTGTTTAAATAGCTATCACCTTAACTGGTAATTCATTGGCCAAATAAAAAACAGAATTTGGCATAACTTTAAGGAAAGATGCCTATCCAGCTGAGACTCAGCTCACAATCAGTTAGCTCATGTGAAGGAATGGAATGGGACTTGGGGGTAGGAAAAAAAAAACAACAACACATCTCAGTGAGAGAGCACTAGTAAGTGGAAGTTTTGGTACGCATGTCAGTAAGTGGAGGTGAAGAGTTCCTGCCAAGAGATTGGTGACATTTCTACCAGCCAAGCTGCCCTCTCTCTGAAGTGCTCCAGTTGTGATGACGTGGTAGCTTTCTTATTAGGACCTTCACCTGAATGGCTATTTTTGAGTCTATTTGGGAAGCACTCATTTAAAGACATTTCTCCATGCTGTGTTATAGCTAAAAACAAAACAAAACAGAATAATTTTAAAAATCCACTAGGCAGCATCTTCTTCAGAAAAACACTGTTCGTAGACAGTCATAAATTAGGGAAGGCCATCATCACCTTTTAACTTTTTCTTTAGGTAATTTTCTGGTGTATCCCCATAATGATATTGTTTCTGTTTTTAGAAATGCATCTGATTTTCTCATCTTTTCTTTAAGTAACTGCAATTGCAAAAATTCTAAATGTGAAGTAATAAGTGCAGAGAATGGGGAAAATACTAGGCTTATTATGTTGTATATCATGTTTCTTTATGATATCCTGAATTTCTGTTGATATTTCTTATAATGGCCATATATTAACAAATATCATTCAGCTCTAAGGCAGTAAGAATCATAAGACCAAATACAAAATAGAAAACTATCTCATCCCATCATTTAAAATATGCTTCTTGATTAATCAGCTTGACAAATAATATCCATCAATGCATCTACCAACTGTCCATACTGTTCAACAGTACTGTCCAGAGGTATAGAAACATGGGGAAATAAAAGATAGTCTCAAGAATCTGAGAGTACACTGGCCATGATGTAGTGACCATGTGTGTTGTTTGCTATGTTCTTTTTGCCCCCTACCCTTGGGCTTATGGTGGGATTGCTCCTCCTGACCTCTTGTTAGTTGAGTAGAGTAATGTGTCCAGTTCTTTCCAACAGGTTGTTAGTGGAAGTAAGATATTTGAGTGCAAATTCTAGACCCTCCAGATCTTTTATTTCCCCTTTTAGAGAGGGCTCCAGAGTGAGGATAAAGCACAGAAGAGTATCCTGTTCTCACACAATGGATACGTATCGTGAGCAGGGAATAACATTTTTTTTTTCAAAACACTGAGATTTTTGTTACTGCAGTGTGACCTAACATCTGCTGACTAGACTAATAGATATAATCACCATCTGAACAACTATAAACAGAAAAAAGATATTTGTATTTGTAACAAATTTATTACATATATATATTTCTTGATAAATATATTTTCTAAGTTGATCAAAAGTTAGGCTTAAACTAAAACCTTGCCTATCCTAATTTCTGGACCAAGTATTTGATGGGCAAGAGAATATAATCTTCATTTATCAAAAACAAACATATCAA
The DNA here is from genome assembly GCF_024610735.1 of Ursus americanus. Classification (NCBI taxonomy): domain Eukaryota; kingdom Metazoa; phylum Chordata; class Mammalia; order Carnivora; family Ursidae; genus Ursus; species Ursus americanus. Next base: position 31,877,910 of record NC_142145.1, read on the forward strand.
CTGTATTAATTTCCTAGGGCTGCCAGCATTAATTATCACAAAGTGGGTGGCTTTAGACAACAGAAATTGATTCCCTCACAGGTCTGGAGTCTAGAACTCTAAAATTAATGCATCAGCAGGGCCATGCTCCCTTTGAAGCCTCTAGGGAAGAATCCCTCCTTGCCTCTCCCTAACTTCTTTTGTCTCTTGACAGTCCTTGGTGTTGCCTAGCACGTAGCCATATCACTGCAATGTCTGGCTACACCTTCACGTGGTCTTCCTTTATGTTTGCCTTATATGGTCCTTTTATCATGACAGCAGTCACTGGATCTAGGGTCAGCCACATTCTGAGGTTCTAGGTAACACATATGGTGGTGGGGGGAGAACATTTTCCACTCAATATGCCTGCACTGCCCTAAATATAGTTTGAGCTTCAAATATTATCTATATAATTATCGGGTCAACATCACAAATGAAAGACAATTATGCCATTGGATTTAGCATCTATTCTTTTTTTTATTGCTGATACTCTACATAACTTAGAAAAGAAAATCGAGGAAAAAGACCAATTATTACTTGTCCTTGTCTTCTCCATAATTAATAGATACGAAATAAATATTTGCCAAATGAACAAATTGATTGGATACATAAAATTATTCTTGATCAAATGACAACTAGCTTTCTGAGACTGAATCCACAGAGTTACTGATTTTATAATTCTGCTGCCATCTGGATAATTAGAAGGTCTGTAATAAGCCTGCTTATTTCTGACTTAAGTTTTTACTTTGCCCTGTATGTTGTATAATTTTTTTCTTTATGTGGTAAGTAAGTCTGTAGTTCAGACATATCTGTAGTGCTGTATTTGAAAATTGTCAATATTGACTGCATTGGCATCATTTTAAAATATGAATTGAGTATCTACTCAGTGTTGATGATGACAAATAGAAAGGTGAGCTATTTGAATCCAGTTTTGAAAAATGAATGACCAGATTGCTTTAGGCCATTTAGAAGTACACTAGACACAGTTTTGAGGATGATAAATAGAGAGAATACAACTCTCTTAGAGTATCATCGGCCTGAAATTAATTTCAAGGATTAGATTTACCAAAACAAGCTTCATTAAAGATAATTTGTACTAGGACCTGGGTTAAGGCATTATGTTGTCTGAGCAGAGTATGTCTTTAAGGAATTAATGCTTTAGCTCATTTAGTTTATCTGACTAAATCTATTAGACCTTGAAGTAACGAGACTCAATGGTGAATGAATTTTGGTGAGAAGAAAGGTGGGAACTTAATGCACTTTTTGGTTATCAGAACTCTGCAATTTAGAACTCTTAGTTTCTAGTAGATGATAGCTTAGAGACAAAAGGAGCTTAGTCAGGATACCTGAAAGGATGAGCCGTATGCCCCGGAAAAAAATTTCATTTTTATGGCAGTTTTGCTAAGGGCTGTCCTTAAAAGCTTCGTAAGTCTTGGTTTCCTTGGATCTTATTTATTGCCTAGAATAGTGCCATGTTGCACTCTCATTTAGCATGGAGTATATGATGAATTTTTTTTTCTGCTTTAAATCCCTGCAGAGCACAATGATAGAGACATAATGCATCTGCATACACATGCAAGGTAGTTTGAATTTAATGCATTTCATATCATTAAAGTTAACATTTCATGTATTATATTTCCTTTTAGAATACACTTGCATACATCCATATCCATATAGATATATGCACGCACACACACAAAATCCCATTATGTAGATCAATTTACATGATCACAATGTTCATATCCATAAAGCAGTGAACTTCCCAAATCAGATGCATGCATAAAAGCATTGATGCATAAAATTTCCATCTTGCAAGTACAGAGAAAGTTCTAGTAGGCATTTAGTGCCATGACAGGTCACTTAGGTTACAACTAGCTATATAGGACATGCTAATAAGATTTAACCTTCTTTGTCTGTTGCGGAAGAGGAGGGAAGAGGGGAGGGGTGAGACCTTCTTATCTTTGAAGATATCAAAGAAAATTAAAAACAACCACTTTTCCTCTGATCCCTGTGGCTGAATGTTTTTGAGCTGCATAAATGAGGTACACACAAAAAGAATATATATTTAAGGAACAATATGAGGTCTTAATCCATTCGCTACTGATCATAGCATAAGTGACATTGATAAAACAGAAGTTGATGGAGTGTGTGTATAGAATTACTTCCATCTCCATACTTGATGTAACTTTTCATCTATAGTAAACTCCATTGAGATTAATATTTAAAATGGAGAACTAAAAACCCAAAGTGCCATGTGACAACACTTAAGTAAAAATTTATTAGACTTGTCATTTCTGTTAATTATTGTCATTTCAGCTAATTACTAGCCATTTCTGTTCGTTATTAGACGTGTCGTTTCCCCTTCCAAGCTGCCATCTAGCACCATGTCTGATTCCGGTCTCACTGCTCACGCTAAAGCAAGGGGTCAGCAGCCAGCCCAATGGATCTGAACTCCAGAAGAACAGTTCAGAATTGCTGCCAAAAGGCAGAATGATTAGTGAAGAAATCCTTAACCATTCTTATCCTTCCCACTTGCTAGGGTGAGAGCGAGGGAGGTGGCATCATTTTGTTATAAACAAAACAACAAAAGCAAAAGGAGTTGTCTATGAGCTAGAGATAATCCATGAAGAGTTTATCAATAGCTTAACCAAACTCCAGAAATCTCTTGAACTCAGCAACATTCACTTCCCCAGGGTCTTACAATCTATATTGGACAATAGACTGAGAGGTGTCGGCTGAAGGGTAGCTTAGGAAGAGCAGCCTGACACTGATTTCCAATAAAAAATCCTCCCTGTCTGAAATGCTATCAGTGGATGTTAGAGAACTCTGTGTATGTGTGTTTATGCAAGTGTTTATTTTCCCCCGGTTTTCATAAAGTATAATCTGGTGATAGTAATAGAGGGATTAATCTAGGAATTGCATCAGTGAAATGAAATTCAGGCATCACAAGAAAGAAAACACGGAAATGCAAACGTTGTGTTTAAAAGAAATGTCAGTGGATTTAGCATCCCTAAACAAGCAGTATGGACACTCGATTTCAGTATCTTTAGGGTTTGATTGGGAATCATGGCATGGTCCTCATGAATAAGGCAGGTTGTGCTAATTATAAAGAATGTTCATGGCAGCTGTGTTGGATAGCTGGATAAATGCCCTCTCATTACATTTTGGTTTTATATGTAATCAAAATAAAATGGAAAACTGAAAGATTATTTTGGAATATACTCAGTAGAAGTAGCCAAATTCATCAAATTATTTTGTTGTGGAGGTTCTTCTCCAAAATAACCCAGATACACTTCAATTTGCCACTGTAGGCCCAGAAATCCACACTCCCCACAAAGGCTGCATTTGAGTTCCTAACTCATTCATTTTCTAAGAGACCCATCTATGTTCATATTATATCATCAGTGTCCCCTCTACACATCGGGCTAAAGTAGCCATCCCTCATCCCTTTGAAATGTTTGTTCAGTGTTAGGTGAGGCGATAGCATTTTGGTCAAGACTACTGTTATTAATCAGAATTCAATGACATCTGCCAAACTTAGGGCAAAAGAGTGAAGGAAGGGTAAGGAGTGCCTAAGATTTGCCATAGTCTAAGAAGAACTTGGGTATTCTAAATACATGCACGGTATTCTCAGGCTTTATTAGATGCTTCATAGGGAGGCAGTGACACTAGAACAAAAAGGAGAGTCCAGCCATTCATTGGACTAAAACCAGATGTTTCAGAAACTATCTTGTCCCACTAAAAAATCTTGTTCCCACAAAGGCTGGCAGTTGAAACGCCTTGCAGAAGACTGAGATAGCGAATAGCCCGTTGGTCATTAAACAGTTAAAGTTGGTCCACATTTTATATCCCTAGACTGTCAGAACTCAAGTATTGAGATTTGGACACACACCATCAGCTTGTGCATTCTGCAAGATTAGGAAACAAAGAGCAGTCCCATCAGAACAGGATTCCTAGGGACAGGCAAAAATTAATCAAATGCTGATGAAATTTACAAAAGGTACAAGAGGTTTTGAAGGCAGGAGAGGAGTGTAATTGCTACAAGGCAAGGATACACAAATAACTTTAGGGAGCAAAAGATTACATGCAAGTAGAGGTAGAATTTTTTTTTTCTTGGGGAAGAAAACAGAGTAATGGGAATAATACTTTTAGGGTATATATTATAGAAGGTTGGATCTACTAAATGATGAAATCCGACGTTTGTACTTGGATTAAAGGCTAGTATGGTCAGTACCATGCACAAAATTTCTGCTCTGTTCAGTGTAGACAGAACAAAAGAAACAGAAAGGGTTGGGGAATGATAGAAGAATTCTCTCCTAAACATAATTGTTAGGTACTATTTAGGTTGACTTTCTAATCTGTCTCAGGGAACCGGAATAAACATCATGGCAAAAACATGAGAAATTTCTCTCTGTATGAAAACAGCCAGTAGGCACAATTGAGTTGTTTGTAACCTGTGCAAAAATTCCCCCTCAAGCTTGAGAACTTTGTTTCTATCTTCCTACCCCAAACAGGCAATTGGCTACAGGTATTTGCCTGGAGCAACTCCGGGACAAATTGGAAAGGGAATAGAAAAATAACTTGCTGCATGTGAGTGTGCGTGCGTGCTTCACCACAATCAATCACATTTTCTCTGACATTGCTTCATTTGTGGATTATTGCAAAAACACAGGAAGAATGTGAAAAGATAATGTTGTAAAGCCATCGGAATGAAATTGGTGGGAGGAACCCATTTCTCACTGTGTTCCCCAGCACCTCTGCACTCAGAATCCCAGCATTGTTTAAACCTCCATTCTATATAAGAAAGCTAATCAAATGACACTCAGGAAAATTGACTTGGGTTTTCAATCTAGTTTCAGATCTCTAGTGTACTTATTTCAAATGGCATTTGTTATTCTCTGCATATCCTTAGGAACATGCCCTGTCAAGAAATGCCATACAACTTCAAACCATGTTTTTTCCCACCTCTATAACTTTTTATGTATTCCCTTTTTACATTTTATTACAGCATAACATCTAAAAATGAAATAAAGATTATAGGCAATGCTTCAGGACCTAGAGTTCTATGCCTTGCCCTGAATATAAAACCGTGTTGATAGGAACCGCTGTTATACCTCTGTAAATTGCTCAAATCTCCCCACTGACCATCACTGTAATTATTTCTGCTTGGAAATGAAAGGTTTGATCGGCAGAGGGGTCTTTTTTTATGTCTATCTTTTCTTCCATTCATCCGAACTACACATTTCCCCTTGGTGGTGAATTACGGAGATTAAATCTATATTTATTTATAATACTTATCTCTGGGAGGGGGATAATCAAACAGAAATGAAGAGAAAAACAAGCAATCAATTTTTATAACTTTTTAAAGGTAACAGTATGAGAATTTGCTCTTCATTTTCATGATTTAATGAAATAAGAGTAATTGGTGTAATTGTTCTCTCTGAAATTGTGTATTTTGTACAATGGGGGAAAAGGAAGGGAGGGAAGAAAGGAGAGAGGGAGGGAGGGTGGGAGCGACGCATGGAGGGAGGGAGAGAGGTGTGGAGATTTCAAAGCAGAAATGGAATTTTCTAGAGACAGGGCAACTTCATCCAAAAATGTCTGCATTAATACAAAGGTTTCTGTAGTCAGCTAATTTTAAAGGCATGGAGTTTGTGATAAATTTATAGAGAAAGCCCTTTAGATTATTTCCCGTAGGTTTAAAATGTTTGTGTCAAATCTGTTCTCCATTCTTTTGCCTCTGCTCCAACTTTGTAACATGGCTCTCCTTTTTGGCCTCTGGCTCTATGCCAACATAGGGTTGATTGGTTTCTCCTTTCACCTGAATACCACTCTTTTTTGCCAAACATACCCGATGACTGGACTCATGCTTACATTTTACAGGAAACAGCAAGCATTCAAAGATGGGAAGGTGGTGGGATAGGGAAGGTGATATGTGTGTGGACGGAGCGGATAGGAGTCCTGACTCTGCCAGTTACCAACTACTTCCATATTCTCATCTGTCCACCCTCAAGGATTACTTGGAGGATCAAAATGAGTGAAGATTCTCTCCCCTACCTAGTAAGAAGGTACTCAAGAGGTATTAGAGGAAATAACTTTAATTAATAATAAGACAAAAGCATAACTAATAGGAAATCAGGGAAAGGAGGAGAAATAGAGAAAGTTAGAGGGTGTCAAAAGTTGTTTTCTTCTATTCATAGGGCAAGGATAACTATGGCTGTAATTGTGGTTGTATACTGTTAACTCATCCACTTTCCCCAAAGTCCCAGAGAGCAGGAATTTTTTTTTCCCCCTTCTTCTTTTCCATCTTTCTTTCTACCATTTTCCTCATCTTCCTTTCCTTACCTTGTTCTTTCCCTTCTCTCTCTGTCTCTCCCTCTTGGTCTCTGTCTCTCTCTCTCTCCCCCTTTCTTTCCTTACCTTTCTCTCCCTTCCATCCTTCTTTTCTTCTTCTTTTTTTCCTTTCCTTTTTCTTTATCTAAACTGAATTTGATAAGCCCCATGAAAGGGCAGTGACCTCAGCATACATTTCCTGGAGAAAAAGACCCTTTTGAGTATGGAGGTCCTAGACTAATGAGACCCAGGCTGCAATGTGGTGAGATGCTTTCTCCAGCATTCAAATCTCAGGGGATGAATAAAAGTCTATCCAAACCTTTCTTGTTTTTTTTGTTTTGTTTTGTTTTGTTTTAAATAAGAATGGAAAGACTCTCAATATGATCCCAGAGGACGTGCATGTCCTGGAACTGAGACTGTATAGATTTCTTCTATGAGCAGAGTTTCTGAGGAAATCCTATGCTCTGCACATGTATCTTACTTTGATGTGTAATCTCTGAGTCTTTTCGACTATGCACACAATGCTAAGTTAGTGGGGTTAAAAACAAAGCACGTGACTGCTTCTTAGAATCATTGAATTTAGATGCTATCTTGCTCCGTTTTACAGATGAGGAGACTAAGGCAACTTGCCCAATGCCACAGACTTAGTTGGATACAGAACTAACACTAGAGTCTTTCTGTCTGCATGTTAGGATGAGTAACACTCTAGCTATGTAAGTAGAACTGATCTCACTGGGTACACACAGATGAGTCCGCTAGTAGACATCTATGGAACACCATTAATTACCAGCGAGAGAGCCTAATTAGTGGAACAGAATGTACCAGCTTGATTTGACTGTGGTCATGCAAAGTCACCTTTGGTTTTTAGTAGACTAAGAATGCTTTAGCAATGACCAGAACCTTAAAAGCTTCCAAGATAAAAGCAAAAGTCCTTGCCTGAAAGAGGAAAGGGTGTTAAGGAAATTGTTAGTGTGAAATTCAGAAAGAATACCTGCCAGCGCACTGATTTCCCCATGCTTTAGTTGACTTCAGGTTTAAGAATTGTTTTTGATATGCATATCACTGCCTCTTGTTCGAGTTAATTTGTTTAAACATTCATGAAGGGGAAGGTTTTTTAATAGAAATGTGCCAAATGGTTTTTTTTTTTTTTTTCAATTACAGACAAACTGGGGTGTTTGCTGATCCATGAACAATGTGAATATTCAGTTGTGGGGAGTTTTACTGCCTAGTAACAAAGTTGTTGTTGTTGGGTTTTTGGGTGTTTTTTTTGTTTTTTGTTTTTAATTTTTGCCCTCTCTATTAAATGCCAAAATCTGTAAGGAAAATGATGGCAAACGATTTAGCATCAGTGTCCTCACAAATGGCTTGTTTTGAATAAGGCAGAGGTTGGACTGTGGCTTTATTAAGTTAAAGCAAAAAGAAAACAATTCTGTATGGGCGAGAGGCAGTGGAGGAAAGGATTTTGTGGGCTGACAAAATCAGTGAGGATGGAGGGAGATCAGCAACAGGGTTGGTGCTGTTAAGTTCATTTTATGATCCATTAGGTTTAGGACAGTGTTGTAGGAAATTGAGTCAGAGACTCCAGGGAAAGTTTGTTATCAGAGGCATGTTAGCTGACCTATCTTGGGGTTGGAGATCAAGGAATGGTCAGTGGATAGGTGAAGGTTCTGTGAGATCTGGCCAGTTTCTGCCCTGATCTTAACTTCTTCCTAGCCCCAACAGAGCATTTGGCAAATAGTGGAAGCTCAGTCGATATTTTTTTAATGAATCAGTGAATGACTACAGGAAATGAACAATAGAGGTTTGCCTAAGCAGACTAGCATTTGCAAATAGGAACATATTTTTAGTTGCAAATAACTTGGACCCCATTGGGAAGACTGAGGTTCACAAACAGGATGGCTCTGTAAAGAATTAGGCAAAGGTTTATGCTAGTGGAGCTAGGGTATAATATAACAATTTAGTTATAATTAGATGGCAAGAATTTAGTTTTTATGGGTAGAAGGATCATGAATAAGATGCACTTGGCTTTGAGCTGCTGAGCTTCTAAGCTAGTGACTAGGCTTCTTAAATTCCCTCACCCTGAAGACTGGATCAATTCCAGAGCCCAAGATTAAACAGAAGTGGGGAACTGACACCAATACAGAACTGTAGAAGAACCGAAAGCCAGGACACAATAACAAGTGATTTCGATCCCCTTTTATGGAACTTTGGGACACAAAGGAATATCGCTTGACGGATGTTTCTTCCAAATTACTAGCAGAAAAAGACAACTTTGGTTTTCAGAACCACAAGGGGTACTTCAATTAAAATTCCTTCCATCTTGGAATCTCTATGGATTTCATTGGCTAGAAAAGCTATTGTTCAGTTGAGCCTCATCATCGCAATCCATATCTTCTGCCATTTTCTGGATGCTGCTATCTCTGAGACAGATCACATAGAAGTCTGTGCCACTGAAGTCTCACAACCAGCAGAAGAAGGCGTGGCTATTGTTAACCATCTATCTTTAATGACAAGTCATTACTACTCCCCTTATCAAGAGATGATTGGCAGAATCTGCAAGAGATGACCTTTCCTTTCATCCTCAGGGAAAGAATGACTTTCTGTGGTATTTGCTCTGTTATAGAGTATTGGATAGGAACCCCTTCTCTCCTTCTTTAAATCTTTCAGGAAGCAGCCTCAGAATTATAGTCCTTCTCTGAAGAGTGGGTCAGAGGAGGGGTCGTTGGCATTTTTATTTTCTAATGTGTAGTATTCCAGGTTGGGACAATACTCTGGGTACACATAGGTGTGAGAAACTTACATGGAGGACAGGTCAAATTCCTGGGGAGATTTAGGACAAGTGAAGGTAGGATGATGCTAGTTGGTTGTTCGTATTCAAGTCAGTCTTCTTGATGTCGAGCCTTGGAATTGAAACGTAGATTGGGTCATGTTTCAGAGGTTCCAGTAAAGTTGGGAAGGACAGTAAAGTGTTGAAGTCTAGTTGTATGATGTTGGGTTAACTGGTGGCACCAGAACTTCCAGAAAATACTGTGTGTCTCTTTGGGCATGAGTGTTCTCTTTCTGCAGAATACTTAACATTAACAGAAGTGGTAGAAGGCTTTGCTGAATGCACTTGAGCATATCAAACAACAGTTCTGCATTTGCATAATTCTTGAACCTTGAAAAAACAGGAGTTTTAGCAAAAGACAAAGAAATGGAGAGAAATGGAGATAAACTGTAGTGAATAATAGTCATAGATGATGAAATAAAACATGGAGTAGTGACCCCCAGTGGCTTTGAGTTATGAGAATATATAGGTAGGTGTTTAAGTCAGCAGTTTGTAAAGGAGAGCCTGAGAAACAGTAGAAAGTAGGCAATGTATTTGTTGTGTTTTTATGGGAGAGGGAGATGTTAAATTCCCACATTCTCTATCTTAGCCTCTCCTTTAGGTCTTTGGATCTAAAATATGTTCATTATTTTTGTGGTCATGTTTTGCAAACCTCAAACTGGAACCTATAGTCTGACACTGACAATCAGAATATTTAAACCAGGGCATACCTACCTGGAATCTTCATTTCTTTTTTTTTTTTTTAAGATTATATTTATTTATTTGACAGAGATAGAGACAGCCAGCAAGAGAGGGAACACAAGCAGGGGAAGTAGGAGAGGAAGAAGCAGGCTCTTAGCAGAGGAGCCTGATGTGGGGCTCGATCCCATAATGCCGGGATCACGCCCTGAGCCGAAGGCAGATGCTTAACCACTGTGCTACCCAGGTGCCCCCTGGAATCTTCATTTCTTGATACCTTGCTCTCAGCTGGCAATGGAACTGGTTGTTGCAAATAAAGTAGATCCAATGCAATATCTCTGCATTTTTAAATTGACCTAATATCTGAAAAATCTATTTTGACAAAATACAGATCACTCTTAACAGAAGATTCCTCCATTCTGATAAGTTTTATGCCATGGACAGTTTAACTTCCTTCATATTTTCATTTGAAATATTTAGTAAAATCCCCATTTTTTACTCATTTTAAAGGACATTTTCTTTTAAAGAATGAGGAAGAATGTACAGGCATAATCCAAGGTCAGTATAATGGTGAATAGTGGCTACCCTTGGCATCTGCCATTCCTAGGTTATCAATGATATTAAATGATGCAGTAGTATGTGGAACTCATGGAAGTGCCTGATTTATAGCAGATAAGCAGTGACCCATTCTATTTATATGGCTGATCTTGTTTTAAAATATCTCAAATTGTCAATTTAAGGCCAAACCAAAGAATTTAAGTTTGTTCTTTGGTTTTCCTTGAAACTGTGTTCGCAGGAGCACTAGTATTCAAAGGAGATGCCTGGGGACTAATACAGAGGTAAAGAAGAGAAATATAACTGGTAATCAGGTGGGGTGGGACACATGGCCTCTGCCTTTATTCAAAGTAGTTTGACTTTCATTTGTTTTGGATAATAGCATTTTGCATGATATTTTCCTTTCTTAAAATATTGTTCTCTTGCCAATATGGAAGTTTTTCATTTAGGGAAGAGAGTGCAAAGGTTTATCTATGAGAGAGTTCTTAACAATCTTTATAAACACAGAAATGAACTTGGCGACTAATAAAGGTTTCTTCCAGTCTTCATCAATCTTTAGCTCAAGACCTTTAAGACTTACACAAGTCGGACTGAAAAGCCTTGATGGGTGAATGTACCTTCCCTTCGGAATAAAAAGACGCCAGTACTTAAGGCAACATGTTCTAGTCACAAATTTTCAGCAACTCTTCCCAGGAAATCCTCCAAACTAACCCAATCAGAGTTCATCTTTCCAATCCCTCTGCTCAAGCTAGGGAATGGTCTTTGAGAAATAACACTCCTGTAACTTTGGGTGCCACCAATAAGAAATGTTCTGTAACAAGAATTTTGGCTCTACTCTACCAATCCTTCTCATCAGCTTCTGTCATTTCTCTCAACAATTTCCGAAAAATCACTGGCCTGTCAGGTATACTAACCACCAAGCCTGACCTCAAATCCTGTCTTCAAAAAACTTTATACACTAATAAGAAAACTCAAGTGATTATTGATAAAACCCATCAACTTCCTTCCTCCACCGTTGTGAATAGAGCTCAGTAGCAATTCTTACCTGCTTTCTTTCAGTTCAGAAGATAAAATATCTCTCTGCTTCTTCAATGCCACTTCCTCACCTGTACTTAAATTTTCTCTAAGGCATCAATCAATCAAAAATTTACTTCTCTTCCATGCTCCTGAATTTTTTCCATCTATACATCTGTTCAAGAGTATCCCATCTTCATTCTGCCTTTGACTCCATGTTTTCTTCTAGCTACCAATAAGTTTACCTAAAGCAGCAATTAAAATTGTGTTTGTGTGTGTGTTATATTCTGTGGCAGGTGTTTGTATCAGAGTGTTCTTAAATGTGATAACAAAAATACAACTAGTATAAGAATGGAAACATAAAGGTTTTTTATTACTTTACATGCCTAAAATTCTGGAAGTGTGGAAGTTGGAGGTTCCAGGGCTAATAACCAGATGTCAGCTTTCATATGTAGCCTTGTCCCTCTTGGTTACAAGATGACTGCTACAACTCCAGAAATCATAGCCTTAGGTGACTCCATCCAAAGGCTAGAAGATGAAGAAAGGGCACGACCCTTTCTGTATCTCTCATTTAAAACTTTCACAGAAGGCTGTGGCATGTTTCTTCTCATATCTCCTTGGTCAGGATCACCACTGTGCAGGATTCATCCCTGGGGTGACTATGGGCCCAGAACCCCTAAAGTTTATGGCCACTTGATATCCAAACTAAATTAGAGTTCCTCAAGCAAGGACGAGGCAGGGGTGGAGGGTGGGTGCCAAAATGTTCCTTAAACTATGCCTTCAGTCAATCAGAATGTCAAGCCTGGGCATCACTGTTGGGTGCAGTTTTGCTGTGCTGCTCACACGGTCTGACTCCACTGGGGTCTCCAATAGGATATTTTGTTATTTTTTGTTAGTTGGTCTTTGGATTAAAGAGAAAATAAGTAGGTATTAGTATGTGTATGTTTGCAGATGGAAAAGAGAAATGAGGGGGCGCCTGGGTGGCACAGCGGTTAAGCGTCTGCCTTCGGCTCAGGGCGTGATCCCGGCGTTGTGGGATCGAGCCCCACATCAGGCTCCTCTGCTATGAGCCTGCTTCTTCCTCTCCCACTCCTCCTGCTTGTGTTCCCTGTCTCACTGGCTGTCTCTATCTCTGTCGAATAAATAAAAAAAAAAAAAAAAGAAAAGAGAAATGAGAAAAGTAGAGAAAATTCAGTAAAATTCATAAATGCATGACTATGTTTCTGAACTGAATTCTTAATTATTTATAACACTTGACTGCTTCATATGCATGTTGGGAAATCTACCATTTGAATAGCCATATGTCTATTGGTCCAGAAATAGAAGATATTAGGACAAAGGATCAGGTTGAAATTCAGGCTGGAATAAGCATTCAACATTACTCTAATTCATAATCCTTTCGAGTTATACACAGCTGTGACTATAAAGGAACACTTTCGACAACACACAGAGATGGATCTCTATTCATACCTGTGTTCCTCCAGGCTGAGGACCTATGCTGACTTTTCAATGATATTATGGACTGTTGGAAAATTTAAGAGGGATCTCACAGTGAATAGTAGTCTCTGCTGGAGGCAAATTTGAAGATAAGTCAAGGTTGATGCTTAACTATGTTTACATAGGTTTGCCAAATCAATATCATTTTTCTCTGTCTTTATTCTCGGTTCTTTTCTGGCATAACCTCATCTTCCCTCTCCCCTTTGGCGTCTCTACTCATTTCCTCTTGTCCTCCTCCTTTTCCTTATATCTGGAATTCCTTTTTCTCCTTCAATCTTTCCTTCTTGACTCTTATCTGGATTCCTTTGTTTTTTCTCTCCCCATTCCCTTCAACCTTAGGAGTCAACTAAGTGAATATTTGTTCCCATTGGACCAATTTACACGATTAGGGGTCCTCCCTGTTTAGTCTGCATTTCAGCTTCTGGGAACATCAAGGTAAACTGCAATAAGCAAAGTCCTTGTTTGGTCAGGTTTGACTATGTAGACAAACAATCTAGATAAATAATTCCCAACCTCGGCTCACAAAAACACCCTTTTTCTCCTTTGTAGTGTGTTTTCAGGCCTTAAATTTTTTATGTTCCTGCTTTAACACTTCACTTCACAATGCCTCCATAAAAAAGTAATGCCTTTTCTCTTTTGTTAAAAGAGGAATATCCTCCCAAGCAGCTATCTCTCAAGATGTGTTGAAATCCCAAGAGGAATTGTGTTTTACATTAAAAAAAAAAAAAAAAGCCTTCCCATCTATTATCTTGTTAGATAATCCCCCAAATCATGTGAGGTAGGCAGTGAGGCATACCTGCTTGAGAGAAGTTGGGTAACAATATAATAGGCTAATTGAGTACAGAACCTAGATCTCTCTCAGCCTGTACAGTACTGATACTTATGAATTTACATTAGAATAATTGTATATGAAACAAGCACATATAAAGACAGTGAATATGGAATAAACACATATGATTTTCTTCTCTTTATTTTCAAGGAGAAGTAGCATTTGCAATTACTCACCCCATGGAAGCTGGAATTGCTTCCCCTGGGTGACAGACACACCCTTATCTCTACAGGTCCAGCTGCATTTCTCTGTCCTTTAGTTCATTTTATTCAGATGTTTGACGTGGCATCAGGACCAAGCCCCAAAGGAGCATTGGTTTATTCTCTCCTTCCTCTCTTGGTTCTTTCTTTCTTTTTTCTACTCTCTTTTTCTCTCCCTCTCTCCCTTCCTTCTTTCCTTTTCCCTCCCTCCCTTCTTTCTTTCCTCCCTTCCTCTCTTTATCCTTGTCTCTGTCTCTACTTTCCATTTCTTTGTTCCCACTCCCACTACTAAGAAGTGATGAGAAATCCTTGATTCCCTACATTCATGTTCTCTTTGCTTTTATTCTTTTTTTTTTCCCTTGGTCCAATAATGTAATGCCAATTATTAGGAAATATATTTCACTGTGTCTCACACTATAATTTATAATCGACTTGAGCATTTCCTTCACATTCTTAATATCCCCAGTGTCGGAGAGAATTACAGCTGGAAAGCTGACTGCAGGCCTTCGTGTAACGAGAGGAGAAAAGAATGTTGTTTTCACAGGCAGATTTTCTGTTGCATGGTGGGGTTTCATGATTTTCCTAGAGAAGTTGGACTTTTCGAATGCATTTACAATTATTTTTGCCAAAAAAGAGACTTGATGATTAAGTTTTTCTTTGCTTTCTTCAATAGGAATAAAAAGATAAAAATGTTTCAGTAGATTAGTTTAAAGGAGAGAAACTTTACAAAGAGACTTACAAAGATATCCAATAGATGGGGATTCCTGGGCAGTGTAGATCTGTAATATGGCTCATTCTGTACATCTAACTTTCTCTGGCTCCTGGGTTCTCTCCTCTCTCTCTCTCACCCTCATTCTCTTTCCACACTTCTTTCTCACTTAGTCTCTACACACACACACACACACACACACACACACACACACTACATTAAGGTGAACTCTTTGAAGATAAATAAAATCTATATCTTTCCTTCAAAATTCAGCAATCAGCTCCATCTCTGTTCTGGGAACTCTGTTTTTTAAATTTTTTTATTTTATTTTTTTGCCAAAGACAAGATTTATGAACTTACCAGGAGTTAAGACAGAGCTAGACAGAAAAGAGAAATAGAAAAAAAATTATTTTGGCAATAGATGGTGAATAGGAAAGGAAGTGAGAAGAGCACAGAAGATAAAGACAAGGTAGAGAGAAAAATTAGTCCCTCCTGGGCAAGCAACATGCCATCTGTGACCGAGACACGAGGGAATCCCAGTGAAATTTAATATCAAGACCTTGGGTCCTTTGTCAGGCCGGGACACACACACACACACACACACACACACACACACACACACACACACTTTTTCTTTCAGGGCCACCAGCCCCAGAGACTTTGTCTCTGTCCTATTTTTATATTGCAAGCATGCACACATCCTCTTGTACTACTTCTTATGTAACTCAGGGGTAGACAACAACCTCTCTAGGTACCTGCCCTCCTCTTGTCCTTGTCCTACTCTTCCTGGAAAAAGCAAACAGGTACTTATATTTGAGAATTTCTGTGCTAACCAGGATAGGAAAATAGATAATAACAATAATAAACTAGAAGCAGTTACAAACATTTTCAGATTTTATATATGATCAAACTGTCTAATGTGCATTTTATAAAATCCTCTATAATTTGTCCACCCATTCAAAGAAATGATACCCTTCCATACCATTTTTATAAAATAGGTCATGGTCCCAGTGGAATAATTTTGATTTAATTATAAATATTTTCTTAACATTGGGCTCCATAGTTTAGAATCTTATTTTTTTTGTTTAGTTGTCTTTTCTTTATTATTATAAGTAGGCACAATACATTTGTCCATATGAAATAGACTGAGTCGTATAAAATCAACCATTGACTCCATGAAACATACTTCCTTGGACTGTAGGCAAAGACAAATTCAGCAATATTACCAATGCTCAATGGTAACCAACTAAGATATGGTCTCTTAATTTCCTAGGGTTGCCATGACAAAACACCATGAACTGGATGGCTTAATTAAAACAAGAGAAGTTTACGCTCTCACATTTCTGGAGGCTAGACATTTGAAATCAAGGTGTCGGCATGGTTTGTTTCTTCTTGGGGGTGAAATGAATAATCTTTTCCATGACTCTCTTCCAGCCTCTTAGGTTTGCTGTTGGTTGTCAGCATTCTTTGGTTTATAGATGGGTCAGTCCAATCTCTGCCTTCACCTGCTGTTTTCTCCATGTGTCTGTGCCAAGTTTGCACAAGTGTCACATTAGTACACATTAGAACATGGTGTTTCCTCTATGCATGTTTGTCACATTAGTGAGAACACAAATCATATTGGATTTAGGACCCACTTTAATCCAGTATGACCTTGCCTTAACTAATTACATCTGCAAAGATCCTATTTCCAAATAAGGTCACATTCTGAGGTTTCAGACAGATATGAACACTATTCAACCCACAACAGATGGTAAACAAGAACCCTTCTACTTACCTGAAAGGCAAAATAAAACAAGATGGTATTCTTGAATATTTTATTCCATTATCCACTTAGTCTGTATTTTATTCTTCTGCAGAATAGTGAAGTTTACATGTACTTTTAGGGTGAAACAAGTCACATTGACAGCTACTTTACCATATCTAGATCATTCCTTGAAAATCAGTACAAATGTCAGAGTCACATGCCCAGTGCCTGGGGTTCTGACAATAAAATGTACTTTTTGTTTTGATTTAAAGTTGTGTATTTGTAATTCACATGACTAGACAGAAAAACTTCTTCTTAAATTTTTTTTCTTTTTTAAATTTAAATTCAATTAATTAACATATAGTGTATTATTAGTTTCAGAGGTAGAGTTCAGTAATTCATCAGTTGCATATAACACCCAGTGCTCATTCCATCATGTGCCTTCCTTAATGCCCATCACCTAGTTACCCCATCCCTCCTCCCCTCCCCTCCAGCACCCCTCAGTTTGTTTCCTATGCTTAAGAGTATCTTAAAAAAAAAAAAGTATCTTATAGCTTGTCTCCCTCTCTGATTCTGTCTTGTTTTATTTTTCCCTCCCTTCTCCTATGATCCTCTGTTTTGTTTCTTAAATTGCACATATGAGTGAGATTATATAATGATTGTCTTTCTCTGATTGACTCATTTCGCTTAGAATAATATTCTCTAGTTCCATCCACGTGGTTGCAAATGGCATGATTTCATTCTTTTTGATGCCTGAGTAATATTCAATTATATATACACACACACACACACACACACACACACACACACACACACACACACACATCTTCTTTATCCATTGATCTGTTGATGGATATCCTGGCTCTTTCTGTAGTTTGCCTATGGTGGACATTACTGCTATAAACATTGAGGTGCAGGTGCCCTTTCGAATCACTATATTTGTATCCTTTGGATAAATACCTAGTAGCACAATTGCTGGGTCAGAGGGTAGCTCTATTTTCAACTTTTTGAGGAACCTCCATACTGTTTTCCAGAGTGGCTGCACCGGCTTACATTCCCACCAACAGTGTAAGAGGGTTCCCCTTTCTTTACATCCTTGCCAACATCTGTTGTTTCCTGACTTGTTAATTTTAGCCATTCTAGACAGAATAACTTCTAAAATGACTTTCAGAGAACTAAATATTTCCTAACTTGATCTACTCAGGAGAGCTTCTAGTAAAGACCAGGAGTTAAAAGGAAGGCATATCAATTGAAATTGGTGAAAAAAATCATTCTATGTGGTGGTAAACCATAAAAACATAAATATTAACCCCCCCCAGGAAAATAGGGTCATCTCCACAGTTTGTATTATTTTTTTCAGAAGAAAATGTTTTATTTTCAAATTACAGTTTTATACCTGTTTATAAAACAAACACATTTGCTCTTTAGTCCCTCTCATCCCAGATTCTTGTCAGAGCAGATTTTCTGTCAATCTAGTTAAAATTTTGTATCAAACCTGTCCTTCCTCCCACCCCACCATGCTCTTGTAGTTTTATTTTGTTCCATAATAAAATAATTTGTGAATAGGGCTTAGAAGTGGCCTAGGGTAGCAATTAAGAACATTGATTCTGGAACTAGATGGATTGCATTCAAATCCAGTCCCCACCAGGTGTGAATTTGGGTCAGGTACTTGACCTCTTTGTGCCTTAGTTTCCTTATTTACAAGATGTGGATGGTGAAAAGAGTACGTTCTTTATAAGAATATTAGGAGGATTAAATGAGTTAATATCTCTAAAGCTCTTATGCATTATAGAGTATTTGTAAAATAACTAAACGTCTGCTAGAGCCGAGGCTTACTGATGATGGTTCTGTGTCTTGCATCTCTATTATTCTCTATGGCACCAAACAGTGTTCTGCACTTAATAGATATACAACCCAATATCTATTTGCATACTGTATAATTGAATTGAGGTGAATTATCTTCCCCTAGCAAAATTCTTGTCCCTACATATGGATTGATTTTATTTAGGGGGAAGAGGGATGTCTGTCCCTCTTGGAGGTTTACGGAGCTCTATGGAGTTAGGAACGAACTGATCAGTGCGCATCGAGCATAGCACTGAACATTTTGAAAAGGTCTTTTGCAAGTATCTTTTCCAACTTCTCTTGTCCGAGCTAAATAACCCAGCTCAAAACTTATCTGCTCTTAGAGTCTTTTACATTAACCTCAGAAATATAGCTCTTCCCCTGTATTCCTCAACATTATTTTTGTGTTCCATAAGAATATGATTTATAAAGTTACTATAGTTTGTAAAACTGGAAGGCATGGTAGAAGTTTCCAGGCCAGTGGTTATTGCCAATGGTGCAGATCACAATCCACGTGGAATTTCGATTTGTCTTTTAATACACATGACTGGGGCCCATCATCAGAAAATTTGGATTATATAAGACAATAAGGTATTGGTTTCATGTTTAAGGTCTGAAGTCAGATAGGACTTGATACATAGTATGGCCCCTTTTGTTTGTCATCAAATGACTCAGACAGTGCTTGTCAAACTTTAATGTACACATGCATCACTGGGGCACTCTTAAAAGTGCAGATTCTGATTCAGCAGGTCTGCAAGAGGGCCCAGGATTTTGCATTACCAGCAGCCTTCAGCCAATGATGGTCCAGAGAACCATACCTTGAGTATTAAGGACCTAGAAGCTCATTGCTTAATATATCAAAATCTCAGTTTCCTCAATGTCAAATAGAGCCTCATATGTCAAATTAAAGATCTAATGTATAAGAAGTAGCTTAACCACATAGCCATGCATTAATAAATATTAGACATTTTATTAGCATCATTATTAAGGCCAGCTTCATGGGCTTGGCCCAGTATAGTTGCACAGAGCTCTGTCTTAAAGGGGCTCTGTATTTGGTTTAATGCTCTTGTCACCATCTTGAATTCTTTATAATTTTATCTTTGAACTTGTATTTTGTAAGTGAAGTTCAGTGGGGCAATGGGGCATCCATGTGAGCAGAGTAGATTCTTGAAATATGCATTATTACCAACATTACCTGCCAACCATTTACATTTAAAACTTACAAGTTACCAGCAGCACAGAATTCTGATGGACCCAAAATGAATCTGAGTTCAGTAAGACTCAAAAGTACAAGGTAAATGTGTTACCTCTATGACTAAGGCCACGCTTTCCCCCCAAGAGACCATGCTTTCCATTTGAACAAGAACTTGCTCTGAATGAGGAATGAAGACAATTGCAGTCTAAGAATCACGAACATTCCAGGATCTCTATTATATCCTCTCCTACTCAAGTTACTTCTCTGTAGATTAGCTAACCACTTACACTGAAAATATGCCTTAGAAGGAAAGAAAAAAATAGGGCAACCCACAGTTCTTTCCTTTTCCATTATTTCTTATTTATCATTCAGCTGAAAGTGGAGAGTAGTGGTAGAACATATGTGTATCAGAAAGGGAGACAAGGAACCCCAAAGCAGGCGGGTTCCCACTGAAAGTCAGTCACCAGCATCCTGGACCCTCAGGTCCAGTCCTACAGGCACCAAAGACCAAGCTCCCTTCAACTTCCTGTGTCCCAGATCCTACAAAGAAGGCAGAAGAAATCTTGAATGTCATCCTGCCCCCAAGGGAGTGGGAGGCAGACACGGAGCCATGGATCCAGCAGGCGTCCAGCACCGCCTGCGCTGGGATGGATGCGGTGCCTCCCTGCAGCAGCTGGGTCTGAATCTGCAACAGCAGCAGGCCCGGGAGGCCGCCATCTGCCCGGTGCGAGGAGAGCTCTACCCGCAGTGTTTTGACGAGCTGATGCAGGAGGTCACCATCACTGTGCGGAGAGGGTTCTGCCTTTGCTGCAGGTCCGGGACCCGATCCCTCTGACCATCACCACCTACCAGACCTCACATGAGAGCAGCGTGGTGTTCGACTCGAGGAAGGCACTGCAGCCTGAACAGAGAAGTCAGACATGGAGAGGAAAATTGCAGAATTAGAAACAGAAAAGAGAGGTTTGGAGAGGCAAATGAAGGAGCAGAAGACCACGTGTGAGGCCACGGAGAAGCGAGAGGGCGCGGGGAGACAGGTGGAGGAGAAGCGGCACGACAAGGAGACTCCGTTCCTCAAGCGGACAAGTCGACAGCTGAACGTCCAACTGGAAGGCGCTATTGCACCAAAGAGGTGATGATTACCCTATGGGTCTGCAAGCACTGCAAGCACTGTTACCTACCACAAGCCCCTTCTAATAAAAGAGCTAGTTTCCTGAAGAAAACAAAAGGAAAATGCATATAGTTGTTCGTTTTGTGTAAGGTCCACTGTTCTGGTAAGAGCAAAATATATATGGATATGTGAGCTCAGACTGTGAAGCGTGCAATTTTGGTGATTCCACACATAAGTACTTTTATATGTGCACTTTAAACTGGCATTGTGCAATATAAAGATGAACACTAAAAGTCATGCAAATAATTTAAATTGGATTTTTCACTAATTAGAATGACATTAAATAGCAAATAAAACACACCATGACAGGTTGAACAAGAGACCACGGAATAAAGGGGAAAGCTTTATATTTTAATATCTTTAATGGATACTTTATTGCTCTGCTTTTTGAACTGGAGTCCCTCTAGTTTCATTTTATACTGAGCGCCAGAGATTATATAGCTGGCCCTGCCAACATTATTATAATCACTATCAACAGGTCTGGGTGGGGCCTCAAGTTGAAAATCCCTGATAAAACTAGAAGTAATTTTGCAAAATTATACAGATCAGGAAACTTATCTACAATTGAACACAATTCTCACCCTATAATTTATTGGTAAAACTAACAATATTTTTTACTTTGCACAAATATTGTATTCTGAGCAAAGTCTGATTATTTTATGCTGTGTTCAGATTCTCCTTCGGGAAGAAAATATCAGCATGGTGCTTGTTCTGTCTCTCGTCATCTAGAATTGGTCCCTATCTTTCCTGGATGCACGTCTTATTTCAGTTGGCCACACCTGTGACACAGACCATGCTCTCACTTGCGTTGGGATTACACATCGTACCTCAACCCCAACTATACTGAGCCTTGAAGGCCTTCCTTGTAGCACCCTTCACCTTGGATAGATTTCCACACAATATTGTCTTTTCCTGATGAGTGAATGAGTGAATAGGCTAAGTAATTGAACAGACTGTGAACCCATTTTAATAATTACCAAAGGAAGAGAGGTCAGATTCTGAAGTGCTATGTTAAATTCTAGTTTTGACCACATTTATGCTTTCACCAGACAGGAAGCAGCCATGTGTCAGTTATCATAGAGTGTTGTCTTCATCTTTCTGGAATGAGGCTCTTTGATTCCACTATCTCAATTTATTATTGTGAGATAAATAATAGTTCTTATAATTGAAAGTGAGCAGGAAGACATGGGACACAATTTTTAAAAGTAAGAACTGCCTAAATTGGTCCTCAACTGATGTAGCGTCTGCCCTGTGTAGACATCTTTAAATCCATATTCCATTCATATAGTCCCAGCCTGAGCAGCTAAGACTTCCACCCCATATATTGCACAATTGACTCTCTGCCTTGTGTGTGGCGGGGAGGGGAGGTGGGGGAGTTTGCTCTCCTCTGGTGCTTCATGTATCATCCGGTGCCAGAGGCTATGAGAATACAACATTGATGGACCAATGGGCTGATCCAATATGGCAAATCCTATATTCCTGCTTGCGTACAAATGAATAACCTCATATAGTTCTGCACACATTCAACAAAATGATGAAAGGGAGAAAAAAACAAATGGAATTTCCTGATCATTGCATTCCACTTTATTTCTCTGTCCTAACTTTGTAAGTGAATTCAATGTCTGTAGAAGGCAATTGATGGCTCTAAAAGAAAAGGAAAGAAAAATGTTAAAGCCCCAAACCACAATTTGAGCATTGTTAAGCTTGGTTTTCTTTTCCTGCTGGAATCCTCAGCTGGGCTGCTCATGTTGCCGCCTTCAAAGGTCATCTCAGCATTTCAGAGCTCAGGGATTGTAGATTCTGCAGGACAGGGCTGCAGCCCTAGGTCTGCTGCCTCTTATTAGTAGGAAGAGCAAGGAAATGAGGACAAAGAAGGGAAGAATTGAGTAGGCATGTAGGAAAGAAGAAAGTGCTTCAGTTTGTCTCCAAACCTCTCAAATATGTCTTCTAAGGGATTATGCTCCATGCCCATCATTTCACTTTCTCCGCAGCCTGCCCTATGCACACTTTCAACTTCTAACTTTCTAGAATGCCCTACAATTTAATTTTTCTGCCTATCTCATTCTTGTGCTATACATTCTGTGTCCAGCCTCCAGTATGAAGTCTTCCTTAATCAACCTAGACTGCAATATTCCTCTGTCACTGTGAGTTTGAAGGATTTATTATATATTTCTTATTTGTCATCATGTTGCTCTACACCTTAATTTTTATTTTGCACAAACACATGTTTCTTCCTATTCAGTAGGTTAATTAAGGGAAGGTATTGTGCTTTTCCTCACCTACAGTTCTGGGTAGTGTCTTTTACATCATAAATTCCTAATTAATATTTATTAACAAAAATTACTGTGTTGTCCTTAAAATAAGTATATGTAGGCCATTTGTTTTTATATACATATATGTATATACACACATAAATACTTAGGCATATATATACATATATGGGTATATGTGTATGTGTGTGTGTAGTGATTTTTCTAAGTAAGTAATTTGCTCCATAGTCAGTTGATTTTCTTTATTTTGAAGCTCCTACACTGGTTGAAAATAGCTGAACAGAACCTTTATTTCCAAGGGCCAAGTGCCACCAAGCACTACCCTATTACCAGAACTGCCCACACCCCTCTCCTTTTCCCCCTCCCCCCAGCATTGAGCATCAAGGACCAGGAAGTCTGATTCCAACTTGATTATATCTAGGTGGCGAAGGGACGAAGGAGGATAACCCATCCATCATACCCCAATCAGCCAATTTAAAAGATCAGGGCATATTAACCAGACAAGAATGAGCAGGACAAATGTGCAAAAGGCCCAATGGGCATAAACAATATATGCAACGCAAGGAGCCAATACTGCAGAAAGAGCACAAAAATAATTGAATGCGAACACTATACATAAATCCAGATGAGATTCAAGCTGTGACCTTGAGGTGAAAAGCCTCCTTAAAAGGCAACCAAAGCTTTCTATTCTAAAGGGATTAAATCTCTGAAAATCATTCTCTTTCTCTGCATTCATGTTTCACACTTTGTCGTGCTCACATAAAAAGGGCAGATACACCAGCAGTTCGGTGTTTACTTTCTTGTGTTTCTTTTCTTCCCAGATAGCTGGTATCGGCTTTACCACAGATCAGAGTGGGTGAGCCTTTTTCACCTTCTGATTATGGCTTGTAATTGTCAATACCAGGTTAGCAAGCTTTCTAATGGAAATTACCAGTGCACGGAAGAATGATAAAGCAATCTGCTCAGGTGGGAGAAGTATAGGCTCCGGAGCTCAAGTCATCTTTTCTAGGGCTTACAATAATTATGAGAGCAAATTTAATAAACTTTTGCATGAAACTTGTAACAGAATATGCCTAGATTCTATTGTTGCCACTGCACTGCGAACTTGAGAATACCCGCAAAGAACTCACATGTTCAAACACAGGCTAGGCAAGGCTTTATCTTGACTGCTTTTCTATGGCCTCAGTGTAACATTCGAATCCAACTCCTAAGACAGGGTTGCCTGGAGCATTTACGAGTTTGATTTTTCCTTTCTCACCAGACAGGTGGCAATGATCACAGAGCTCAAACTTATTTAGAATGGCAGCTACCACAACAGACAGTGGTTTCTTAGTTCAGAGCTTGAAAGGATTAAAACTGGATTAGGAGGAGGAAGGATGTATTCCCAACGGGCAATATTTATAACAAGGAGAAGGCTTTTTTCCACCTCCTCTACAAGAATAACAAGGAGGAAAAATGAATCCCAGCAATGATTCTCAAAATGGCAAGATGTGGGCAGGACTTAAGAAATACACCTTTCTAATTCCCACGCAATTTATTGTGTGTATGCCTAAGTATCCAATTAGCAGGCACAGATGCCATTTTGCATTAAAAAAATATAGAGTTTTACAACTGCAAACCAGCTGTGCCCATAAATTTCACCAATCACTTTGCAGAGGTCTATCGAGAATTTAGACTTGAACCTCATGGAATTTATTTTCCTCTGTGTTAAAATAATCGAAGATTGATTGGCATTTTTTTGTCTAGTAAAATATTTTCCTCAAAGAAGAGTGAGGAATCACGATGCAGGTACAGTAATAAGCCTCATAAAAATCAACAGAAATAGATTATTCCTGACCCATGAAAAGCTTACATTCTAAACCAGCTCTGGCCAATGGAATTTTTTGCAATGATAGAAATGTTCTAAATTTCCACTGTCCACTATAGCAGCCCCTCAGCACATGCAGTGATTGAGCCCTTGAAAGGT
Organism: Ursus americanus; assembly: GCF_024610735.1. NCBI lineage: Eukaryota > Metazoa > Chordata > Mammalia > Carnivora > Ursidae > Ursus > Ursus americanus. Next base: position 31,902,758 of record NC_142145.1, read on the forward strand.
GGCTAATGCAACGGTGGGACTGCTTTTAACTAGTTCAAATTTAAATAACCACATGAGTGGTTACCATATTGAACAGCACAATGCAAATCATTCATATTGTTAATATGTCAACAAATTAACAAATGATAATCTGAATTCAAATAGACACCTGCTGCTTAATAGCCATGTGATAGCCATACAAGTTAAAATGGTTAACTTATTGTTTTTATCTGGTAAATGGCAATAATAATGGTTCTCCCAGTATTGTCAGGTGGTTAAATGCATGAGGTATAAATTATTTGACCTCCTGTTTGAAACAAAGTAGGCCTTTAATCAATGTTCTTATATCTTCCTTATTTTGTCTTTCCTTCTTTTCTTTTCTCCTTTCTCTCCTTCCTTTATTAGATAAGAAAGAATTAACAACAACAACAACAACAAAAACAAATGGACAATATCCTCAATAAGGAATATTGTTGCATCTGTCACTTCTTCAAGTGCCTTGTTCTACATGGGAATTTTACATGAAAGTTGCCAGTAAAGTACAACTAGCTTCTATTACAGAGCCCCTCTGCATTAAATGCACGTACTTACAGCGCCACATACATTCCACTCAGCTCTCCATTTAGCTCTTGGGTTTGGTGGTTCTCAATCAATTTTTTATCATCTTTCCAAATTCCAGGTTAGAGAAATCTAAATGGATCGAGATGATCCTCTCTGTTATTATCAAGATCTTGGGGTTCAGCACAAACTCCTGAAGAGCATCTGTCCAGAACATGGCTGAGATCGACTTGCTCTTTTTCTGCTTTAACTTCCAACTCATTACCCATGGCTTATAGGGAAGAGTGGGCAACCGAACAGGAGGACATTGACTAAGATCAAATATGGAAAGGTCAAGAAATAATCAAAATATCAAAATAAAATATTTTTACTGATAGTTCTTGATATTTGCATAATCATTTTTACCTATTCGTAGAATTTTGGCATTTCTTATTCTCCCAATTTCTTTTATCAGCTTTTAGAAGGAGATCCTGCAAACATTATTTTCCCTGATTGATAGGTGCGTAAAGTAATAGCCAGAAAAATTAAATAGAGTGCTCAGAGTTTCTCATGAGGGTGGCAGAGAGGAGACTAGAATTCAGTTACATTTTTTTTTCTGGTGCATTTGCCCCCTGGGGCCTTATATTTGATTGTGCAGATAATGTAAAGAAACATAATTCCATTAGGCTCCAGATAGGTAGGTACCCTCTACTAGACTCGAATCAAAGAGTATTTGTATATTAGGATGCGGGCCCTTATTTTTAAAGTCTGCATATCTTTGTATTTTTCTTTTGAAAAGGTCGTTAAACCAAACCACTGATCTCCTGTGTTCTGACTGTTGGGATCTTTCTAAGAAAGGCATTGTGGAGGACTACACTTCATGCACATAGGATGATGGCAGCTAGCAGTCAACTGTGCCTGCTGCTGTGCACTTCGCAACACGTTTTATGTGGCTGGGAACATTTACCTTAAGGTTAATTCCATTGTCAAAATGGAGAATCACAGCTGAGGGATGCTTAGCAAAGTGCGTTGGTGTTTGGCAGGGGAAATGGAACTGATAAACCTGCATGTGGCTGGTCTACCAGCTGGTGGGTGGTCCTAGCCATGTTGCTGGAACACTATTCAATTCAATCCAACAAATATTTATTGAATAACTAGATGGTACAAAGCACCAGGGAGAGTGCTGATGGGGTGGCAAGGCAGCACAAACTTAGAAGGGTCTCCAATAACAAAAGATCTGAATATCTAGCAATGACCGCATGATTACCATATGTTCTAAACGTTCTACATGTATTAACCACTGTAATGTTTATAGCAACTCTATGAAGATAGGTGCTCCGATTTCCCTATTGTATCAATGGGGAAACTTGATTGGATAGTATGGTGCTTTTGCTAGTTTTCATAATGTCCCCTTTTTTGAGCATATGACAGAGCTGCATTCACTACTGCCTTGGAGTTGGCCATGTGGCCATGTGTCTTGCTTTTGCCACAGAAATGTGAGCAGCAGGGATGTGTGTCACTACTTGGGAAAATGTTTAAAAGCTGCCACACAATTCCCCTGCTGCCATGGTACCCACTGACCTTCCAGAGGATGGAGATTCCGTCAGTCTGGGTCTGTGAGCAAGGACAAACGAGAACAGGGACTTCACTGACATAAAATAGACATAAAGTAGGGTGTCATTTAAGCCTCTGAGATTTTAAAGTTGTTTATTATGGCAGCGTAATCTAGCACAGACTGGCTAATGAAACGTGAGAGTAAGAACAAGAGACATATGAAGTTAATTGACAAAAAAGATAGCACATGATTAAGTCCCAAGGAAAAATAGCAATAATAAAAGCAGCTACCATTTATTACATTCTTAGCAAGGTGCTAAGCTCATTACATACATTCTCTCTAGTTCATAAAACAAACCTACAACATTGTAATCCACATTTTACAGACAAGAAGCAGAAACTCAGGTTAACTGAACTACTTAAGATGACACAAGAGATACAGAACTATGAATAAAATCAGGTCTTTCTGTGTTCAAAGCTCACACTGCGTATAGACAGGCCAGAAAGGATCTCAGACAGCCTTATCCTTCAGTTCCTCCACTATAGAGTTGAAATGATTATAAGCATCTTTCCTTTCCCCCTCCTTCCTTCTTTTCTTCCCTGCACCCTTTTGTCCCTTCATCTCTTTCTCATCTCTTGTCCTTTAATTCTGTTCTCTCTCACCCCATTTCTCCTCTCCCACTTCCCACTTTCCCATTTTCCCCCAATATCTATTGTGCATTTTCTTCATACCATGTAGGGGAAATGGGAATTTCCTCAAGTTTGCCTCCTCATTGCTACAATTTCTTGTGGCTAGGAGGCCAGGGATGCTAGGAAGTATCTCAAAATGCACACCACCTCCCTGCAATAAGGAAATATCTAGCCCCAAATGTCAAGAGTGCCAAAGTGGAAGAATCCCGCTCTACATGATTAGAAAATGCATTACTAGCTCTTCTTCAAGTTTGAATCTGGGACGCCCTACGATACTTCAAGTCTTTTGGTTAATCAAAACTCCATTGCACCTCTTCCACAGGAAGAAGTAACACTTCATTTCTTTCTTCCCAACTCCTCAGTCTCAGGGGCTTCCTACTTATGTCTGTCTACTTTCTCTGGCTCTGGGTAGAAGATGGTGTGTGGGATCTCAAATTCCAGTTCAATCCTTCTAATAAGATCATATTATTCATTAGAATCCTAGGATTTCATTTATTTGTTTTTTAATTAATTTATTTATTTATTTATTTTAGAATCCTAGGATTTTAAATCTCATATTCCTCTATTTCCAAAAAATTAGATCCATGGAAAACTTATGTGCATAAGATGTTCAAATTCAATGAAACCAGAAATTTCAAAATGTATGTTATGTTTGGAAAATGCTATGATGGAATTCAAAAGATTTCTTTACTATAGAGCTTTTCTGAGCTTTTAATATGCATTATGTCTTAAGAATCTACAAATTGGAAATGATGTATGAGTGTTTCTTCAATATATTTTACAACAGAACATTTTTTTCAAAGATCATCTTTTTGGACTCTTGCTCTGTAGCACATAGTTTGCAAATTGTGACTCCTCCAACTTGCTCATTTGACTAAGGTCCAGAAAGTGAAATGACTTATTCCAGTGTAAAGGGCTAAATCTTGACAGTGCTGGAATCTGAAGCTAAGAGTGCTGACCCTAATTCACTCTTCTTCTCAATACATGTCAGATAATAAAATCACATATCAATTCCAGTGCATCCCTACATTGCAAGCATTTCTATTTCATTCAATTATTTCTTTAAAATCAAAATATATACACATCGATATAAGAATAACTATGCTATTCTCTTCATGTATTTTCCTCATGTAATATTTAGGTTCGCATCTTGTTTTGCACATGTTTGTTAGGACATTTATGCATGTCTAAAATATCTACAGTTTTGGTGAGATTTCCTACACATTATCATCTGAGGAAAAATTATACTTATCCTGATAGATTTACCTAGTTCTATGAACCCATAATATTTTATATTAATACAAGAATTCTTTGAGCATCTTTTATAGTGGAGTGTACCTTATTTCACTGAACATTCCACTCTCATACTTTTTTCTTTACGATGTTCCAGATCATTAAACACAGGTTATTATCTTATCTTGGGTCCATTGAAAGCAGATCTTAAGACAAAGAATAAAAGTGAAGAGAGGAAGGGAGGCAAGGAGAGATGGGAGCCATGTGATGGGATATGTTCTTACATGGCCACCACTGGATAATTAGCTGCCAACTAAACGCTATCTTTTTTACTCATTTCTAGTTTCCTACATTAACCAACATGACTTGCTTTAATTTGGCAGATTTCTAATCTTCAGAAAGTCTCAAGATGTTCTGCTTTATTTCCAAATTCAAATACCAAGTTTTCAGATTTTCCCTGACTTGTCCATAACTGGCCTTTATTTGAATCTTTTTGGAAATTTCTGAGCAATATATATATTAAGCCATTCGTAATGTTCCATGCTTTATAAAACGATTCCCTTTAGACATGTCTGATGTTTCTAGTAGATTATAGAAACCCTATCTGGGCAAATTATGTTGCCTTTTAAAAATCTTTGTATCTCCCACAGGACCTTGCACGTTGCCTGTTCTCAGGGTAAATTTGCTAAATAATTGCTTGTTTAACTTTGTTTACATTTTCTTTCAATATACAAATGTACAGGCTTTTTCTTTTTCCCAATCCTGACCTTTCTTTTTTTTTCTATTTTTCTCAGGAAGTTCTTAACCCCTGTTGACATAAGGCAATTGAAGAAAATGCAAGTTAGAAAATTGTTTTCCTTACATAAAGCTTTAACAATTTTGCTGAAAGGAATAATATGAAGTAGTTACAAGTATAGCAGACCAACATTTCCAGTCCTTGCTCTGATGCTAATTAGCTAAGCAACCTTGAGAAAGTCATCTTACCTTTCTAAGCCTTCATTTTCTTATCTTTAAAATGAGCTATAGTGTTTTCTATATGAGCTACCACACAGGACTGTTTCAAAGAACAAACACTATCACATAAATACATTTTGTAGGTACAGAGCACCATATAATTGCAAACACTATCATGAATAGAAAATAATAGTGTCTTTGAGTAGGGCAGTACTTTGAAAACATTTAGTCCTGTCCTCTTATGTTAGTGATGAGTAAACTGAATACTAGAAGGTTATAGAACTTGTTCAAAGTCACAGAACTGGTTGATGCCACAGCCAAAAACTGAACCAAAAGATTGAGTCATCCATTTGTATTTCTATTAAAATTCTACTTCCAGATCTCCGGCTCACCTGATCTCTCTAGACTATCAGATTTTTTCTATCCTCTGTCCCCAGTGCATTCACCTTCTGTGGTTCATGGTTATTTTCTTCTGATCCCTTGAAGAGGTCAGAATCACTATGTTTGGCATTTATATAGGCTCTGTTACCCTTCTGTAATTCAAGGCTTCTAAAATTTGACTTTAAACTGGAGTCCTGGCCAGGTCTCTGAGTGGCTATGTGCCCACATTGGCTGGCATCTTCTAGCCCGCCCATACTAAACCAGCCTGCTTTGAAGATCATAGACAGGCTCCTTGACTTTTCTGATTTGATAACTTGCCCTCTCACTTCATGTGAGTTATTCTTTCCAGATAGAGTGTTTCTCCCACCTCTCTGTGCATTTGTACAACAAAGATAATTCTCTGGGATATTCTTTGGTAATTTGTCACTCAGGTATTCCCAGAGATGGAAGATTAGTTCCAAATTCTTTTAATTGCATGATATAGTCCATAGTATTTTAAGCAGTAAAATTAAGTACATTTTTTTCCAACAAATTCTGGCCTTCTGACTCCTAGATGAGTTTTTTTTTAACATAATACTGTACTTTATTATTATTATTATCATCAGTGCTACTATTATTTTCAAGAATATGAAAAATAGATCCATTTGTTAACTCAACTTGTATTTTTTCTCATTCTTGAAGAGGATGCTATATTAGTTGCTTTTGAATCTTATCAATCTATTATTTTCTTTGACAGTGAAAAAAAAAGTCAGAAAATCCAAGCATTTTCTGTTGGCAGTAGTCAGATGAAACTCATATATACGAAATGGAATGAAAAACTGTTCGATGAGCTAGACTTGAGGCAGGAGGACAGGCATCATATATCTCATTGTTTTATTTGCCTTCTTTGGTCCTCCAATAACTATTCCCAATTTTGTTTTGCATCATCTATTCTCCCAAAATATACTCCTTAGGCTCTTATATTTATAGGTCCTTCTTTCCTTCTCATTCCTTTGATGCTCTTTTTTTTCCCCTTTTTTCTTCCTTCCCCAATTATTCTATGGGGGTTTTTATTGACTTTAGCCTTTGATAGCTCTATGTATTTGAAAGAAGCCATTCACCACCTCCTCTGGAGAAGTACCAATAAAGTGCAAAACCATTATCACAAAACTGTTTCTCAAAGTTTTGTCACATCCCAGACAGTTTCATGAAGATATGCTGAAAGGATTTGTTTTGTTTGTTTCTGCTTTAGGGATTGCTAAGGGCAACAGGCAATCCAGGAAAGGGGTTGTAAATCATGGATTATTGTGACACATCTTATTTGTTTCTGGGGTGTTTTCTTTTCTTGAGGCCAAAAAATTCAAAGTTTTGTTCAAAAATATTTTCTGATATTCTGTGCCATATCAGAAAAATAGTGCATGCTTACTTACTTAAAATGTTGAAAATTCTCCAAATGATTTTTGAATGATTTTCAATTCTAGGTCAGTAAGAACTACATTAAGTAGCAACAGATTTTAACTTTAAACAGTTCATAGAGTATTTTGTAAGAACAGTATTCAGAAGCCTCTTATGAAGTGCAGAGAAGGACATAGAATCAGCCTAGGTAGATCATAAAAATAAACTGACTCAAAAGAGGATACCCATTGTTAGGTCTCCTTTTAGAAAACTGTGGTGTTGTAAGTCACTAGGAATCCTCTTCATATGACTTTAGTCTGATGTTCTGGTGAGAAGTATCAACAGTCCAGAGATTCTGTTATCAGGTTACCTGAAGTGATGGAGGATGTGTGGATGTATTTTGAATGAAAGATGAATTTTGAGTTTTGGAAATCTTGATTGAGAAACCTGATGATGTCCATGCTGAGCATTGGTCCATGCATCAAGTCTGGAGCTCACGAAGGAGATCAAAATAAAAACATAGGCCTTCCCTACATTTTACTAAACTAACAACATCAAGCTGCTGAATGAGGACCCCCTGTGGTGGGCCCTAGAGGACCCATTAGTAAAAAACTAAAAACCAAAAAATAGTTCTTGACCTCAGGGAGTTTAGGTAGAGTAACACAGGTAAAAGAATTTTAAGCCATCCCTATGGAAGGAGCTAAAGGAGAAGGAGTCAGAGGGACAGAAAAAAAAGAAAACTGACATGGAATCCGTAGAAGGGAATTGATGAACATACAATTTTCAACTATATCCAACTCGGATAGGGTATCTTAGGAAGGTGAATATTAAGAGAAAGATATTGAAGTCAGTGAAGTTAGAAAGAAATACTTTGTTTTGTGGAAATACATTTTTTTTTGTCTATACTAGAAGAACCTTATCGACAACAAAAATAGCTAAGAAATCACCATTTTCTAAAAGATATCTATACTATAGATTATTTTTCTGAATTTACAGATTTGTTTTTCTGAATTCCCTTGGTATTTATTCATGAATATAAATTTTATCCTATACTATCTTGCATGCTTATTATTCGTTTAATATTCAACAACTCTTTTTTTTTGATTGATTGATGAAAACAAAATGAATATCCATTTCTCCCCAGTTAGCACAGATATCTTCTGACAGTCTAAATTCAATAAAGATGTACCAAGGACTTCTTAACTATGTCCCATACACAAGACTTGATGCAAACACTGAGCAAATGGTACAGATGTGTTAATTAATATACATGAAAAGTAAATAACAATTTGAAGCAATGTAGTAGGCAGTTCAGTAGGGCTTTTATTAGATGCATTTGATCTCTCATGCATTAGACCAATTATTCATTCCGTGTTTATCTATTGATATGACCTCTACATTTCCTTCTAAATCTAAGCATCTCTGATTATATAATTTGATGACTTCAAATCCATGCACTGGCTTAGGTTTGCCTTGATTTTTTTTTCTTTCTTTGTGATTTGTCTGATCCAAACTGCCTTAAGAGGTCAGAGGACATAATTTCTCTTTGCATATCCCCTAAAACTCCTGGCAGCATGTTACGAGAGCAAGTGATTTTCTCTCCATACCTACTCGCTAACTGAGAAAAGTATAAATATGTATATAAACACACACACACACAGATATACATAAGTATATATGTCCTCTAAATGAAGGGTCAGTATCTCACTAATATTTTGTATTTTGTTCTAGGTTCAGTTACTTATCCCAAGCAGTCTCTTGCTGAACTATGCAATCAAGTATCATCCAGGGCATTTTGATATACACCATTTAATATGGTGTTCTAATGTGACCGTTTTTATTCAAGGGATTATTTGAAGAGCTTTCTTTCTTTTTTTTTTTAATTTGGCCCCATCAAAATGTAAATTCAACGTCCTCTGTATCTCTTTGTTTTTATTTACTAGAGAAGGTATGTAAATGAAGTCTCTGATTATCAATCCATTCTTGATCTTAGCTCCAACACAATTCCCATCCCTGAGGCAAGGTGAGCAAAGGAGCCTTACTTTTCTCATTGTACATTCATTTCTGTTGTATTTGTGTGATTCCTGCCTTTTCAAAATTCTCCATATTTCAGTTCAAATTACAGAATAAGTTAGTCTGACTGGCCTATTTAGTTACTATTAACCTTATTGGTTAGAGTCATTTATGACTGAATACACTATTGTTCATCATGCAGTATCTGCCCAGTTCCCTTTGACTCACAGGGGCATCTGATCCTGATTCAATCAGCAGCATTTCTGCCTAGAGAACACTTCAGTACCTATTTCCCAAGCACTGGTCTGTGGATAGGGCAGGTTCCTAAAGAAAGAGATATTAGACATAGTTTGGCTGGCCACAGGTGCTAATTTGCCTGAGATAGCTCCAGCTTGCATTTGCTGTTCTGCTTTCCTAGCCATCTAGCTCACTGATTCTTTTTCTACAGCAGTAGTGTAGATATTCTATCCTTCATGCCATTGGCTGCCATCTTGCTACATATACAGTTTCAAGGATGCTCCTGTCTAACATGATCCATGAGAATAAACATAAACACAATCATCGCCTTCCAGCAGGGAGGCAATTCAAAGACATCTTGGTTTACTTTATCCATAGGGAATATCACAGGCTCCTTTAAACGCTGTTTGTGTTGGAATCCACAGTCTCCATATGTTGTATATTTCTCCTCTAATTCCATCATAATCCCACCCAGATGTTACCAGATCATCTGTAAGCTATGGACTACATAGTAAATCTAGCTACCAATGCATCTTTTGTGTAGCAAAAAGAGAATAATTAGAACACATATGAACAATAGCAGTAATAATTAGATACGATGAAAGCAATATTTTTTATTTATAATGCATGTCAAAACACCTTAGCTGGTATTATTTTCCCCAGGGCATATTATAGTCTTTGATCTCAGTCCAGAACTCCAGTTGGCCAGAACTCTTAGTCCAATGGTGTGAAACGCTTGGTCATCAGGAATCCAAGGCATATGTGGTGTTGCCTTTGAATGTAGTAGTAGGCTGCTATTAATTTTCACCATAGATCATGGTTATATAAGAACCTCCATAGGGGATTCAGTAAGTTCCAAATTTATCTGTACCCAAATCCATTTCTGCATTGCACTATAGCACTTTTTAAAAAACCTGTTTCTATGAAATTAAGGAGTTTTGAGATGACTAACATGAAGTTTCAACTTCCAACTTACTGAAATATTTGTCCTTTTCCTGGGTTAAATTATCTTTCTTTTGGCTTTTATCACTATAGAGAACCAGCAAACAAAGATCTTGAGTCATTCTTTAATCATGAGATTCAAGTGGACAGCTCCAAACCATGGTCTCAGGAGTCAAGTGTTGTTACAGGGGAATAAGCCAGCAGCAAATATTAGATGATGTTTTAGAGCTCAGATCACAACTTGGAAGACAAGTTCTTCTGGGAAGAAGTGCTCATCTTCTCAGTAAGGAATTCTCCAGTAGTTTTTGTTTTGTTTGTTTTGTTTGTTTTTAAATTTTATGTTTTATAATGACAGTACCTGTGTATGACAGGCTACGAGACTAGTGAATCCCATTTGGATCAAGCCACTTCCCTTCTGGAGCACATACTTTTGGTTGCCAATCCCAATGCTTATTTTCCTCTCTTGCTTTCTCAAAAGAATTCCACTTTTATGCAACTAACTGCCCCTTGGGGAAGATAACCCTATTCCAAGTTCTTTAACTAAGCATAGTAATTTCATTACACTTGCCAGTGATTGGTTTAGGGGTGTGCATATGACCTAATAGGTAGCTCTGTTGAGAAGCTTCTAAGAAAACAAAACAAAACAAAACAAAACAAACATCTGTACTCTTAAAAAAAAGAGACAAGAAACAGATGAGGTTTTTTTCTGCTAGATGTTATTTTCTTGTCCTTAGATATATAACTTCAGCAGGCCTTTGAAATTTAAAGGAAGGTAGCTAGCTTCGAAGAAAATACTGAAGGTGAGTCAGCAGACCTATATGAAAAGTACACTGCCCTACTGGCGATGTGCCCAAAGTGTGGGCAAACACTGAAGAAGAAGTAACTAACTCTCCCTTGGGGAGTTGTAAAATGTTTAAGCAAAGGTGATTTTTAAAAATAAGAATTCATAGATAAATAGAAGTTCATCAAGGGCGTGTGTGGCAGAAAGAGGTGGTCCAGGTAGAAGGAATAGAGTATACAGAGGCACGAGACTTAAAAGAGCATGTCATATTAGAGGGAAACTTTCCAGGGATTATTTAGGGAGATAGTCAGGAAATGAAGCTAGAAAAAAATTGATCAAGGCCAGATACTGGGGGTCAGTTTCCAAGTTGCTTTAAGGAGTATGAAATTCAAATGCAACTGATAAGGAGCAGCTTAAAGTGCTTAAAGATTACACATTCAAACTCACTTTTAAAAAGGTTTTTGAGAGGATGGATAGAAAAGAGTAGATTTAGGTTTCAGGGAAAACCATCAGCAAGCAGTTAAAGTAGTAAAATAGGTGAGAGAAGTGAGAGAGCTAATCAAAGATATTGGTTTCTCTTAATTTACTGACCCTTTCCTTTCAGAGAACTTCAGATCCTACAGCTGACCCAATACAATGTGTATTTGAAACCTGGCTTCAGTCCGCCAATTTCCAAGACAAGTCCTTTCATCAAATGTTCACAAATATTTTATGTTTTCAACCTATCACCACTAACGACTCTAATTTTTGATGTCCTTTCCCCAGTCTTATAGGAAAGCATCAATTGTCTTTATGTTGTTTTCCCTCTTTCCTAAATTACATGGAAAACTTCTGCCAAAGGCATAAAATCATCATTAAAAAAATTTCAGTCAGCCCATCTGTTGCAGAAGTGCCACCTTCCCTGAAGACCATGAACACATTTTTCTCCCTCTCCAGCAGTCAATGTTGCTTCTAAATTCCCCCAATAGAGTCTTTGAGAGAATCTCAAATTCTTCCCCAACCTTTTGGGTCTCACTCTCTAAAACATGGATGAGATTTAGAGCTGATAGATGAAAAGGACACCTCATCACATCACATTCTTTCAAGCTGGTATGACTTAGTCTTTTAGTCTCTCAAAATAACCACCATATCTTCTTAATCCTGAACCTTGCATGAAATTTGCACTTGACATGGGCTGATCCCACAAGTGTTGATGAACAGTGCCACATTAGTCTCAGGCTAATGACCTTTCTGACGCTCCTCTCTCCTGTGCCTCCGCACAGTGGGAGGTACCCATGAAACTGTGCAGATGTGCTCACTTGGAGCCCTTATTCCTCTTCTAGACCATGCTCTATGTATCTTGGACTTCAGCATTCTTTGTCAAATCAGCCCCAAACTTCCTTATGAGGGCTGTGCAGGCCTCTTCCCAAGTCTTACCTCTGAACAAGTGGCCAGTGTACTCATTTCCAGGGTCAAGGGTTAGCCAAAAGGAAACTCTTTACAACAAGTGTAGATGGAGTTTGCTGTGCACTCTCAAGTGATCACATGTGTGTATACCTGCATTGCTGGACAGAGCCAGTAATAGGAAGGGAAAGAGATAGTCAGCTTTTCCCACACTGCCGTGTTTCTTGTCCAGGACACTGAAGAGTCAAAGAATTCTAAATTCAAAGGTATCTTTCCAGGTTTTTATGAAAGTACGTATTTTAAAGTAGGAAGATCAAATATAATTTAATGGTTTGTTGGTTCGACTTATAAAAATTTAAATATTTAAACATATGTTATGTGGATCTCCAGTTGTACTCTTGCCCCAGGAACTGCACACACTGGAAAGATTAGATGATGAGGTATGAGTTGATGGATCCTAAATAGCTTTCTTGTTCAAAAATGTTCCTCTATAGCCAGTTGCTGTCTCTGAGATCACTATTCCTTGTTCAAATGCAAGCTCACCTGAGAGCATCATTTCTGTGGGATTGGCATTTCCAAATTCTCTCCAGATGGTAGGTTTGAAGAACAAATTTTAACAACTGGAACATGGAAATGCAATGGAAATAGGCCATAACCATGTGGGTCTGAGATATACTTGGGGAAACCATAGAGGAAGGGATTATCAAGGAAACACACGGAGTGACCTTGCACAATTTAGTGAGCTTCCTAAGTGGCTCTTTTCCAGAGGCTTGACAAGTTCACCTCCATCAGATCACCATCCCCAATCACTGTACTTTGCCACATTCTTCTGAGGCTTGGTCCAGAGCTACTGCTTTTCTTGGGATTCATGGCATGGTGAAGCAGATGGGCCAAGGAGTGCTGCACCCAGTGCCATCTCTGACCCTGTCGTGGCCTTAGAAATAGATCTTTGCCTCCCATTTCCTCTTCTCCTATGATGGAGATAACTTTCCCTAACAAATGTCACTCATAATGTATTTTCTGATTGGTTTGACCAGTTCGTTTGTTTGTTTTCTTTTGCTTTTGTGAAACTTAGATGAGAATGAATTTAAAGAGTTCTATAAAAGAAAAAGTATTGTACACAAATGACTGTTAACATTCTTTTGTACCCAGTTTTGTCTTGCTTTCCTCATTACTGTAGAGTGTGTGTTTGTGTGTTTGTGTGTGTGTGTGTGAAGCAACCTTGGATTACTAATCATGGTAAAGGCAGGTGCAAGAAGAGCACTGCAAACCAATGGGTTCAGGTAGCTGTAATTGCTGTGGTTTGACTCAAGAAGGGACAACCTGGGCCACCTACTTCCATCATTCCCAAGTGGATAGTTCACAGAAACAGATTTAAAAGAGTTCATCAAAAGCCAAGTCCCTAAGCCTACTTTCCTGATTAGCTGGAAGCTGGAAAGAGCTGTAAGGCAATGGATGGTTTCAGGGCCAGAGAAGATTTAAAGGGCGGGATGTCTCCTTGAGATGGTAGGAAGATAAGGGGTGTTACCCACTAAGTGCTTTTTAAGGCTGTGCTTTGTCTAATTAAAAATATTCTAAAATCAGATCATATTCCAAATAATGCTTATAATTAGTATCATGGTTGAATGCTTATTCCGTACATGATATTAGGCAAACATATTGAGGACTTAGCATGTGCCAGGCATGTCTTAAACAAAAACATTATCTCCTTTTGGCTTTATAACAATACCAAGCATTAGGTAAAATTTCTATTCTCATATATTAGTAAGGTTCAGGCAGGAAAACAGACCCCAGGAAAGAATGATTTTGATGTGGAAGGAGAAAATGCAGTTAGAAGTAATGCCTAAATGAGGAATAAGTAACTGGGGATGCTGTTTGGAAAGATGTCAGCAAAGCAAACTGCCAAAGCCAAAGTGTGCCATTTCAATTCTAACCAAGAATCATATTTCTAGTGAAAAAATTGCAGCAACAAAACAACAAAACATTGAACACCTAATATGTGCCAAGGCAAAGCCTAGAGTCTTTACGGGAAGTGAAAATATAAAATAAACACAATTTAAGCTTCCTATATGAAAGGCAGATGTTCAGACACATATTGAAAGAAGGTGTAGTAAGTGCCAAACAGTGGGATGTACAGAGAAGGGGCTGAGTAACTCAGCATATGGGGACTGGGGACGGCTTCATAGGGGAGGTGACAATGGGTCTGGATTTTGAGGGGTACATAGGATCATAGTCACACATCATAGAAATTATTGGTGACATAAGCTACATTTAAAAAGGGAAACTTTTATAATACCTAACCAAAACAGAAAAGAACACATATTAAAAAATGATTAGGGGCACCTGACTGGCTCAGTCGGTGGAGTATGCAACTCTTGATCTCAAGGTTGTGAGTTCGAGGCACATGTTGGGTGTAGAGATCACTTAAAAATAAAATCTTAAAAAAAGAAAACGATTAGACAAAAATTACACTGTTCTTACATGTCTTATTGGCAAAATAACTTTTTAATAGAGTAAGATGTTTATTCTTCCATCTATCAGCTATAGTATTTTATGAATCAAACTCTCTCAAAATTATTTAAAAAAACATATGAAGTAGAGGAAGGTTGATTTTGGTTTCCTCCAACTATTCCTTTAAATACCCTTTTCCTCATGCTTCACAACCCCCTTCCCTTGGAATATACAACCCCACATAAGGTGATGGCCATTCCCAGATAAATACATGCCCCCAAGCACTGAGTAATATTCACTATTTCTGCTTAGGTGAAATCTCTGACATCAGAACAAGTGGTGGGGAAAAAAGTTGGGGTGCTGCTTGTTGCCATTTGGATCTTAAGAATCAAGGAAGCTATATACACCCTGGAAGGATGAATGAGGTCAAAAGAGCATCTGAAAACAGGCAGAAGTTGAGACAGCCCATAATAGGAAGCTATAAAGTGCTACCCAAACAGATGAACAGAGAAATCAAGCAGAGAGAGAGAGGCAGAAATGCTGCTGATGACTTTGCTCTAATATAAATCATTCTGTTCGGGGCTTTGTTGGTATTGCAGTCTCTAGTGTGTGTGCTATGCTGGGGACCTCTGGTAGCATCTGATTAGAAAGGTGCAGTTGTCAGTGCATTTCTACTCTTTGGAAATGTGAAGTGATGAAATATCAAAGTCAATATTTTTGCCAATCTTCCCTGCCCTTTGCAATCTCGCATCTCTCCAGGGGCCTGAAATCTGCCGGCCCTGGAGCGGATCCATGTGTGACTGCCAACAAAGCCTCTCAGAGGAGAGGCTGTGTTTGATTCCACATTGGGCAGAAAAACATGCTCCCCTGTGCTCTCTCCAGTGAGTGGGGGAACCTCCAAAGGCAGGCACAGCGATGGAGCAAAAGGTTCTGTAGCAACGAAGCAAAAGGTTCTACTGTGATTTTATTTTCTTCCTTGATTTTGTTTTTCCTTCTCTACTTTTATTTTCCTTTATGAGAAAATTGAATGTAAAATGAATGTTTTGAAGAAAATGATGAAAAAATCAGTGCTTGAAGCAATGTTATAGAGGAAATTCTGCATATTCAGTGGGGTGAAATTTGCCCCTACTGACATCACTTTTAGTAGAATTTTGTTCCTTTCACTTGTATCTAAGTTTTATACTGAAGCCTGGTTATCCTATTGTGATCTTTGACCAAATACAATCTCAGGAAATATGGAATTCTCTCGTATTGGTTTATCTCTCTCCTTTGTTTTCCCACCGTTTTTGCTTTCCCCTCAACATCTACTTTTGTTCTCGATATTTGAAATATTAACCACGCCTAAAAGTGTTACGGTCCTTACTGTTTTCTGCACTCTGAGTTCCTTACATGAACTAGAAGGAGGTTGAATCTGTGATGTAGAGCTCTGATTGTCTGTAGACACTGGGGCTGATTTTGAGTTCAGATTTGACAATGATGAGTTAACTACATGTTACCACTCAGGAGGTGTGTTAAGTATACATGCTCTGAGGACAAATCCCTGGGGTCCTGGTCCTGTATGTGTATTTGGGTGCTTCAGAATCTGATTTTTAACATGTGCCCTAAATAATTCTGATATAGGTATTCTTGATATGTGAATGCTCGTCTAGAGTAGAATGCTTCATATTCCTTAGTAAGCCCTTCACAATTGGCTGTTGAATGCAAGGCTACTTCTCAAAATTTCAAACTGTACCAAAGAGGTTCAGAGCTATTTTCCCACCCTCTTCTTCTCCCCATGCCCTCTTTACTTTCCTCAACTTACTTTGTAATATCACATGTAATGGTGTTTGGAAGTTTTAGTATAGACAGTCTTTAGAATCAAAAGCTTTTCCTCTCTAGCTTCATGACTTCAGCTTCACAACCTTATGGAAGCCAGTTAACACTTTTATTCTGCAGTTTCGTCATTTGTAACATGGGGATACTTTAGGTCACCATATCAATTTAGGGCCAGCTTCATGGATCCAACCTCTGCAGTCACACATGACTTCATATTTAGAAGGGCCCATACCTTGTTTAATGTTCTACTTTTGTGACCTTGAGGTTCATAATGGTATTTGAACAAGTAGTCTTACATTTTAATTTTGCAGTGGACCTACACATAAGTGTATCCTGTTTATATTGAATGAAATAATTAGGTAATATTGAAATGTCATGGACACATATTTATAGTTGTTCTTGCCATTCTTGCATTTCTCCGTATTCTGACTTGGATCCTGTTAGGTGGGACCAGTCCTTATTTAAGAATGTTGCTCTATGGATCTTCAGAGAAGGAAGATGCTGAGCAATCAACAATACTCAAACCCAGAGCTCTCCAATATTGACCCAAGGCAGTTCTACCACCTCTAAAGAGACTAGATACATTTATCTATGGTTCAAGTTCTCTACGGTCCAGAGTCAATGTTGTTGACTAGTCTCTGTCTTCAGAATGGTATTCTTGTACTAATCATTGGACTGATAATTACTTATATCTGCTTTGTGATTTCCAGAAGTTTTTTATTCCCTTGGACTCCTAAAGTCAAAATAACTGTAAACTCTCCAACTCAAATTAGCAAATATAGGATTATACAAATAACTGAATTGAGAGTCCAGAGGTAGGCCAAGCCATATATGATCAAATGATTTTTGACACAGTTGACAGAATAATTCAATAGGTAAATGAGAGTTTTATTCAACAAATGGTGATGGAACATTTGGGTTATCCATAAGGAAGAAACTAAACCTTGACCCCTGCCTTACATGACATTAGCAATTTAACTTAAAATGGATGCAAGATCTAAATGTTAAAGTTAAAAATTATAAAATTTCTAAAATAAAGCATAAGAGAAAATTATCACAATCTTTGGATATGCAAAGATTTCTTAGGATGCAAAAACCATGAACCATAAAAGAAAAAGTGAATAAATCAGACTTCTTACAAATTAAAGACTTCTGTTCTTTGAAAAACTCAATTATTAAAATGAAAGAAATAGCTACAAAATTGTGTCAGTTACACTTTTCCAATTCCCAAAAAAAGAAGACAAACCCTTAAAATATTGTGCAAAATATGTGGACAGACACTTCAGAAGAGATGGATGACTAGCCAACAAGCATTGAAATATCATCATTATTAGTCATCAGAGAAATACAAATTAAAACCATAATGAGATACCACTACACAACCACTAGAATTTCTAAAATTAAAACAATTGTCTATATGATGGTCAAGGTATGGAGCAAATGAACTTTTATATTTGTTGATGGGAATTTATTTTTTTTAAGATTTATTTATTTTAGAGAGAGAACATGCATGCAGGGGGTTGGGCAGAGGGAGAGGGAGAAAGAAACTCAAGCACACTCCATGCTGAGTGCAGAGCCCTACACAAGGCTCAGTCTCATGACCCTGAGATCTCAACCCTGAGATCATGACCTGAGCTGAAACAGTCAGATGCTTAAGTGACTGCACCACCCAGGTGCCCCGGTTGGTGGGAATTCAAATGGTGCAACCACTAAGGAAAACTGGCAATTTCCCATAAAGTCAAATACACACTTAGCATATAACCCAGTAATTTCACTGTTAGGTATCTACCTAAGAGAAATAAAAACATCTCCAAACAAGGATTTCTTCTCAAATTTTCATAGTAGTTTTATTTATAATAAGTTTCCATCCTAAATTCCATCAACAAGTAAACACGTAAATAAAACATTGTGCCTTCACATAATGGAATATAGTAATAACACAGCAAACCACTGATACATAAAACAATGTGGTTCTCTCTTTAAAATATCATGCTGAGTTAAAGAAGCCAGGTATGAAAATGTATGTATATATGTTTACGTTTATATGAATTTCTAGAAAATGAAAATTGAGTGCAATTAGATCTGTATTTGCCTGGTGCAGGGTGTTCAGGGAGAAGGAGTGAGTGAATTTGAAGGTGCACAGGAATATTTTGGAGTTGAAGGAAATGTTCTATAAATTAATAGTGCTGGTAGTTAAATATATGTGTATAGGTTTCAAAAGTCTCCAAAATGTACACTTAACATGCATGAATTTTATTGTGTCTACATTTTACCTCAAATAAGTTAAATTGGATTTTCTGTGATAGAGAAGTAGTATTCAGATTAATTGGGTTAATTAACTGTAAGTCCAAGTCATTTTGTTTTGTTTTGTTTTTTATATAAAGCATACATTGTGTCAACTTAATATTCTACTCAGAGATGACTATATCATACTGACCTAAAGGAAAGTTTAAAGCTATTTATGAATTTAGTCAAGAGCAAAGGGTGTGATAAGACTTAAAGCTAGGGCATAGTACAATAAATTTATCATTGAAATTCAGGGGTGTGTGTGTACACATGTCTGTGTGTGTGTGCATGTGTGTACATATACGTGTTTACCAGTCATATCAGAAACTGCGTAGTGGAAGGGGGTTAGGGGAATTACAGACTAGAAAAGGACTACTGCTAGAGCAAGAAAGTTGCCCAAAAATGCAAATGTGCTGCATCAATTGAAGATTAATTTGGATTAAAGAGGACAGTTTGAAGATACCAATTTTACCCATTCTGTAGCCATTCAGATTGTATTATCAATGTTCAGACTACCTAATGAAATCAAGGCCTGGATGTTATTTGACTAAGTAAATGAAAAGTCTGATTAGAGTGGTGGGTAATTTTATAACTGTAGTTTTTGGTGGAGAATGCAGATATGAATGGAATGGCACATGCTTTGAAACTCAGAATTTCTTGTTGACTGAAGGTAGAAAAATGTTATAAAGAGCAGTAAAAGAAACTAGATTATCAACTTGCTGGTGTTTAGTCTTGCCTATTAATAACTTCACATACATACTCACACGTTTCTATTTAATTGATCTCTTATTAATATTTCTCAAAATGTGCTCTGTATTGCACCTGCAGAGAATCACATTGTGGATTAAAATACTGTGATTCCAGAGAGTCCCTCAAGCATACTGCCCTGAAATCTTTGTGTGTTTTCTGTCTGAGAGTCAACAAGCCTGTTTTTGGTTTGTGGGTGCCCCAAAGTTTGAAAAACCCCGGGGATGATTGCATCATTTCAATACTGAGGGTATTTGGTAAAGTTCAGCAGCCCATGTTACAAAAGTGAAGTCCTGGTTTTGGTCATTTAATTCATACGATGTCCTGTGAAAGAAGTGTGAAAAAGAGATGAAGGAACCCCAGTGAGAATGCCTGAGGAGTCCACACCGTAAGAGAATGACATTATAATCGTTTAATCTTGAGGCATGAAATGACCTCAGGAAATGGGTGACTGAGAATATTATGGTTCCTGAAACTGAAACACACTATGAATGGGAAACTAGGAATATATATGTAACCAATATATAATATATATACATGTGTATATTTTAAATACAGTATATGTATGTTCATTAAAAATAAAAAAAAATAACACCCAACAATTTCTTCATGAGCAGCCCTATTAGTTAATTCATTCCTTGTTTCCGCCATTCCTCATTATATATTTACTGCCTAGTCTAAGGCACTAGTGACGCTCTAAGATTAGTATTGTGAGAAATTTTTAAAAAGATGCCATAAGCAGAGGGGATTATACTGCATTCGATGAGACCAGACTAGTGTACATCTCTTAGAAAGCAACAAAAGTTATATGCAGAAGTATACTCTAAATAAATATCATACAATTAGAGAAGAGATGAGTAGAGGTCAAAATACTTGAGGAGAAATTTTCATAGAGAAGATAAGAAATGACCTGTTCTTCAAGGTTGGGTAGGATTCAAACCAAGGTATGTGGGATAACTATTTCTTAGGAAGGGACAGTATAAGCAAGAAATAAAGTGCAGGATATAATACTTCTGTGGTGGGTTTAGAGAGGTGAAGGGGGCATACATACACCAAAGGGGCAGCATAATGGAATTAAAATAGGACATGAAACCAAACTGCCAAAAGTATTATTTTAGGGGGACACAAGTCTTATACATCACCAACACTGGTATAGAGTCAGTGATCATTTGCAGACGGAAGGGTGCATCTTAGGGAGGAAATCCTCATGTTATCACATCTGTAGCTAAGCTTAGAAAATGAGAAATCCATATGAGTAGGAAAAAGAAACCACCACCTCCAACAACAGCAACAACAAAAGGAAGGAGGGGGAACCAAATCGGCACTGAAAGAGACTAAATCTGGGGATGTGGGCAGGGCCTGTACTGTAAGGTGTCCCAGGAGTAGCAGGGAGGTTTCACTTATCTGATAAGTCAGAAGAGGCCTTGAAGGCTTTTCATCAGAAACTTAACACTGTAGATTGGTATTATGTGAAGACCAGAATTGCCACAGCATGGAAGGGAAAATAGAAAGGCCCAAGTGGAGGTGGCAGGGCCAGTTAGAAAAACAATGTGGCACCCTAATTCCTATCAGAACCGGCAATGATTTCTCTAGGGGGAGTGAACAGAAAGGAGAAGGTGTGGGAATGGAGGGGAGTAATGGGAAACAGCAGCAGAAATGAGTAGGGTTTGCTGTCATCCGCCTCCACACCACCCAGGAGGCTCTCGCACAATCCTCATTCCTCCCTGTTTTGAGAGCAGAGTATGCATCTATAAATAAGTAGATATTTTCCTTTGTTTCTTAATCAATTCTCTAGTGCCCGTGGGTATGCTTGTGTGTGTGTGTGTGTGTGTGTGAGAGAGAGAGAGAGAGAGACAGAGACAGAGACAGAGACAGAGAGACAGGCAGAGAGAGACAGGCAGAGAGAGACAGGGAGAGAAAAAGAGACATGAAATGGGGGTGAGAATGCCTGCTCCAAACACAGGGGCATTTATCTTGGACTGATGTAACATCTTGTTGGCTCAACAGAGATGCCTGTCATCCTTCATTAATAAAAATTAACTGCAAATCTCCTTGCTTCCCACAGGAGGGCCTTTTAAACATTCCATCAGGGGCTTGCCGAGGATGTCTGGCGGCAAGTCAATCAAAAGGCAGCATGAACTGGCAGCAGAATCAACGAGAATTTTTAAAATATACATTTATATATACATTGATATACTCTTTTTGTCGCCCTGCCAGTCCTGGGCAACCCTTGTCTGAATTTGTTTCTATGGCCTCTCCACAGACAGTCTCTCTTGCCACCCTCCCATCACTACCCCCTGTTCTTCCCTCACCACCCCTACACCCCCACCCCCCGCTGTCCTCCTAGTGCTGGAGACCTGTGCAATATCATTTTCCGCATAATGAAATCTGGAGTGACATTAATATAAGTGTAATTTTATAGAAGGGAATGGGCCTGGCTGATAGTTTCTACCTGCTGTGTTTTGATGATAGACATCGGGATGTCACCATCTGTGTAATGAAATTTCACCTCCGTAATGGTTCAGATTATCAAACGTTCTTCCAAGCTGGCTCTGGGAATCTACTTATTTATTTATTTACGTATTTATTTATCTACGAATGGCGCTGTAGGCCTGTTTATCATAGAAGGTATGGGTGAAGAGAGTTTTAAGTGCATTAAGCAAAGTAAAGGCGAAGTGAATCTAAACATATGCTATTGCCCCATAGATACATTGATCATAAGGTGAAGTTACTATTTCCAGTCCTGGACAGAAGTTTCTCTTCTACATAAACTCCCAGAGCTCTCTGAGTGGAACATATCACATTGACGGGTTAATATCATGTGACTTCAAAATTAAGGTAAGAAAAATGCATTGTTTATTACATAGATGTTTATACATTATATCATTTAATTTTCAAACAGTGTTGTCAGGATACAATGAATTAGCAGGTCTAAAGCTCCAGTAGGCAAATATAAGACAAAATGTCAAATATTCACCAAAAGGTAGATGCTATTACTGTTTTAAGCAAAAAATGAGGCTCAGAGAGGATAATTAACTTTTCAAGATGACTTAGGGATGAAATATGTTTTAATTCAGATGTGTCTGCCTCACAAATGCATGCCTTTTTCATTACTCCAAGTTGCTTCCCAGGCACTGAGGCCAAATTGGGGCAGGTGAGCTGGATTCAGTAGAGAGAATCAGCTATGTCCAACTGCCCCAATATGGCTCAATATATTCAAGTTGTGATATCAACTACCTGTGTCTTGAGTTACCAGCATTGACCTAGAATTCACTTGTTTTCTATTTCCCTAATGTCTAGCTGAGACAATGTCATCGAGAAGATAAAAAGGAGAGGAGAGAAAATAAGTATTGATATGTAAACCCATCAGATAGATTGCAAACTGCTTATTCCATTATATTATAAATCCATTTTTATAGGAATACTTAAAACTACATTTCAGATTATATCCAGAAGCCTAGTACATATTTTTGATAATCAATTGCTGAATATTTATGGCTGATTATATCTTCTACCTTCTTTTTTTAAATAAAAAATAGTAGTAATATTATTTCATGATTATTTAGTGTTTTACCCTTTTTTATTTCTAACCTAAAAAACCTCAAAGATTCAAAACTCTCAAGTTTTTCAACTGGTGTGGATTCTTTGACTTTGAGTTGAGCTACAAGTCATATTAAGAATAGTTAAATCCTCAAAATATTCAATAATTTGCCTCTTGCAAATATGTTATAATTTTTACACACTTGCAATTCTCATATGAATTCTTGAGTAGGAAAGAAAGGGATAGAGCTCATATTGTTTTCCGGTAAAACCAAAGCTTCTTTACTTACGTCATAGCCTGTAGCAGTGTGGAACCTACATGAAAGTTACATATCGAGTCCTGGCAAAAGCCTGATAATAGTGGACCTACTCTATTAAGAACAGCTGGCTTTTGAGTCCCTCCTCAATAATGTCAGGTTTTTTTCATCCCCTCTCTCTCATCCTTTCTGCATAGTTTCTCTTTTTGTGAGGACTTGGTTTATATCCCATCCCGTGTACTTGTCTGACACCCCCAGTTTTCTTGAATACCCTCTGAAGTAAGGACTTTTACCCATCTTTAAGTGTACTGTGACATCTAGCACAGTGCACTGAACAATCAGGGGCTCTTTTTACACATGTGTTCAATCATCCTCTTTTAACCAGTATTAAAGCTAAAAGAAGTACCTTAGTTTACATATGTTGGAGCATAATCCTGCTAGAACTCAGATTTTCTGCCTCTAGTTCAGTCTACCTCCTAAGTGGTCATATGTTATTGCTTTATGTCACCCCTGGTCTTCAGATTCTCCTGCATAGACCTTGAGCCTATCTTCATTACCTCAGTTAGGAGTCTCTGTGGATAGAGATCGCAAGATATCATACTTGATAACCATTTTATGGGAAGAATCAAAATACTTAATACCTGGACAGATGGCCTTAGAGTCACTGGAGTGTGAAACCAGCTATGTTTTGTTGGTGGTGAGCACATGCTTATCCACTTTGGAATAAACAAACTCAGTGGTATAGGTTTGTTTATCAATAGGGGGTAAAGATAGAGGAGGGGGACAAGTTTATTTTGTTGACACCTTCCATCTGGGTCTTGGACAAAAACCCCTGCTAACTGAAGGTTGGAATATTTCCCTTAAAACCATGCTTTTCATGGCCCTGAAATCCTTGCATGGACAGAGACCAGAACTTAGGGTACTGACAATGAGTTAACAAGAGCCCTCTAATGACTTTTGTCTATATCTGGGTACAACTATAGTCTCCCAAATCCCAAATTATACTTTACACTATTCCATTTGATCTCCTCTCCAAGTCAAATCTAACTCCATCTAGTTTCATGTAACCATTAAATGAGGATAACATTTGATTGTGATTTATATCAAAAGAGATGGGATTATCGTAGCCAAGACTTGCTGGCAGAAGCCTGAATTTTGCCTACCATTCTTTGTTTTGTTTTGTTTTGTTTTGTTTTTCACCTACCATTCTTTGTCTTAGTTTCCATCCCTTGTCTTAGGTTCTTCAGAACCCTCTCATTTCCCTTTTGGTAAGATATTTTCCAGAGTTCATCAAGAGAAACGATTCACCAATAATTTCCCATAAATTTTGACTGTTATATCCACTGAGCTTTCAATCCTGAAAATTCAAGTTCAAATACTCATATGTACATACACACACATGCACATACTACCATGCACACACACTATACAATACATACTACACATGCCCATGGAGTCTATTCTTCATTTTTCTGGTTACTTTTTGTTGAGTCATCATTCATTATTGGAACTTCTCCAGTTGTATTGACATTTGCTCACTCTTTACATGGTAGAAGTGGAAAGATGAACAGTTCAGATGCAGTCTACTTCCCTCATATCACATCAGCAAGAAAATTCCAAGTAAGGGATGAGCTTCAATAAATTGGGGCTCTGGGTTTATAAACTCAGACTAGAAAATTTTCTATTGCTAGAGGTTATGAACAGGCATGAGCAAAGAGTGAAGGTAACTCAGGAAAAGAGGAGAAACAGGAAGAGCCAGTGACCATTAACTATGCGAGCAGATGGGCTTCTAAGGAGCAAGAGGCTCTTGTGTTTCCGAATAACCAAGAGGACAGTAATCAAGGTCCTATCCTATGATAATGAAAGGGAGGTAAAGGGATCAGAGCAGGGTACCTTATTAACCTGCTGTGAAGTTAGAAATAAGGGATGATTGTAACATGCCTCAAATCACTGGAAGTTTCTGAGTTCATGCAAAGTATTTTAGCTTTAAGAATAATCTAATCAATTTTCCTACTCCTCTGAATCTACAAGTCAGACAGAAGAATGCAGTTAGGCTCAATAAACTAAGAACAGGGAAGAACTTCCTTAACTTGATAAAGAATATCTTTAAAAGATCTACATCTAACATTATACTAAATTGTAAGAAACTCAAAGCTTTCCCACTAAGATTAAGAACAAGATAAGGATGTCCCCCCTTTTCACCACTCCTTTTCATACTGTAAGTATTAGCTAATGCACTAAGACAAGAAAAGGAAATGACATGTATATAGATTGAGAGGGAAGAAATAAAACTATCTTTGTTCACAGATAACATGACCATTTATGTAGAAAATCTGAAAGAATCAGCAGCAGCAGCAACAACAACAACTCCTGGAACTAATAAGCAATTATAACAAGGCTGTAGGCTACAAGGTGTATATACAACAGTTTTCTTTTTTTTTTTTAATGATTTTTTATTATATTATGTTAGTCACCATTCAGTACATCCCCGGTTTCCGATGTAAGGCTCGATGATTCATTAGTTGTGTAAAACACCCAGTGCACCATGCAATACGTGCCCTCCTTACTACCCATCACCGGTCTATCCCATTCCCCCACCCCCCTCCCCTCTGAGGTCCTCAGTTTGTTTCTCATAGTCCATAGTCTCTCATGTTTCATTCCCCCTTCTGATTAATCATTTTCCTATATAACAGCAATGAACAAATGAAATGTGAAATTAAAGATACAATATCATTTACATTAGCACCCTTAAAATGAAATACTAAATAATAAATGTAACAAAATATATACAAGCTATATTTAAAGAAATGTAAAAAAACTCTTATGATCAAAAGTAAAGAAGAATTAAATAAATGGAGAGCTATTTCATGTTGCTAGATAGGAAGACTCAATATTGCCAAGATGCCAGTTCTTCACAACTTGATCAATAGATTAAATGCAATTCTAATCAAAATTTTGGGGAGTTATTTTGTGGACACTGAAAACCAATTCTAAAGTTTATATGGAGAAACAAAAGACCTACAATAACCAAAAATTATTGAAGAAGAGCAAAATCAGAGGACAGACACTACCTGACTTCAGGACTTCCTATAAAGCTACAGTAATCAAGACACTGTGGTAGTGGTGAAAGAACAGAGACATAGATCAATGGGACAGAATAGAGAGTCCTGAAATAGACCCATATGAATACAGTCAAATAATTTTTGACCCCCCCCCAAATGCAGTCAGATGCAGCATGTCCTTCAGTTCTTAGCACTTTATTTTTTTTTAAATATGCTCAGCTACCCTTTAATGGCATTTTCTTATTTTGCAGTGAGAAGCCAGGGATCTAGTTATGACCATAAGATTGTCCCTTCTATATACCTGTGGGTAAAAATAAGCAAGAGGGGGAAAAATTCTGATTTAACAGGATAAGGAAAAGAGACACAATAGCATATATTATTTGATATTGTATCCCATTTATTAAAATCTTGATTATAATATACCTACAGATTTAAAACTTTACATATCTAGTCTGTATTTTAGGTAAGCTGTTTGATGTTAAGAATTTGTACACAATGTAGGTAACCACAGCTGGGATTACTTGGAGCCTCAAAATCATCTTTCCAAAATTGTTAGAACTGCAGAGCTCCTTGTAGTTAAATCACCTGGGGAACTAAAAGGGATGCTCTGTCCACCCAGAATATAGTAAACTGATGAATTATACTTATAGGCATTAGCAAACTATAGTCCATGGAATCTAGCCTATCTCCTGCTTTGATAAATAAAGTAGTAGTTAGGCACAGTCACATTCATCCTTTTATGTATTCTCTATGGCTGTTCCTGGACTATAGTTGCAGAGTAGTTGAGACATGTGGCCTAAAGAATTTCCTATTTGGCCCTTGACAGAAAAAGTTTAACTGACACCTAAGTTAGAGAATGAGGACATCAGAAAGTGTCCCCTAAGCATACTTTAAGTGACTGTACAAAATGAAGAGAAATTACAAATAAAATTAACAAAAATACCGTGCATTTTGTTTTATATAACAAGCAGCTAATGAAAACTATAAGTAATTTGACAAAAATACTAAAATTAATCTGGAAGAAGAGAGACATAACACCAAAATCCTTAGTTTCAGGATGCTCCATCATTATAAAATTTGGGGATGATTTGTCCCGGTTTACAGAAGTAAAAGAAAATACAACTCAATTAAAAGAGAGAGAGAGAGAGAGAATTTTTTTAGAGGAATGAACAAATGCCAAAATAGAAAAAAGTACCTTGAGAGTTATTAGAAGTGCATTCATGAGGAATAGAACATCAATGTTACACACATTATAGAAAAGAAATAAAACAGGAAGATAGAAATATAGAGATAATAATCTACTATATCAAACTGGTAATTGTCAAATACTCATTTGATTATTGGATAGTGAGAAAATAGTTATAAACAACCACTCCCCAAATCCTTCCTCCATAGTAAGCACATAAATGATGAACAAGCACTAAGTACTAGTCAGAAAGTACTATAGAAAGCACAGGGTATTATATTATTGAAGGGATGGTCACTGGGGTGGCCCAGACAGTTAGCCATGAACAAATATCTGCTAGAGATGCTCCTGTAACGAGCAGATGGAAAGTTTGGGTTAATGAGATTTCCTTTACCAGTAACACATTGGGGTACCTGCTCATTCAAAAATCTATATCTGGGTTTTTAATGAGGGATTTTCCTTTTCCATCTTCTTTTTCTTTTACATTTTTCCCTTTCAAGAGCAAGAAAAACTTTCCCAGAAGCTGTCTACCAGACATTATTTTCAATCTTATTGGCCAGAGTTGTATCACTGTCCTTCTTTTAAAGAAATCATATGAGTAAATATACTTATATTAGACAAAAATAGACCATTGACCAAAAACAGTAAAAGAGACAAAGAAGCTCATTATATAATGATGGATCAATCCATCAAGGGGATATAATATTTGTAAATATTTATGCACCCAACATAGGAGTACCTAAATATATAAAGCAAATATTAACATATCTGAAGGGAGAAATAGCAATACAATAAGAGTGGGGGATTTCAATACCCCATTTCAACAATGGATAGATCACTCAGACAGAAAATCAATAAGGAAACATTGGATTTAAACTACATATCAGACCAGCTGTACCTAACAGCCCTACACAGAACATTCTATTGAACAGCCCCAGAATACACATTCTTCTCAAGTGCACATGGAATATTTTCCAGACTAGATCATATGTTAGGCCACAAAATACATCTCCATAAATTTAAGAAAATTGAAATCATACCAAGCATCTTTTCTGATCACAGTGGTGTGAAAGTACCAATCAATTACAAGATGAAAACTGGAAAATTCACAAGTATATGGTGATTAAACAAAATGCTCCTGAATAATTGATGAATCAAAAAAACATCAAAAGGGGAATAAAAAAAATATCTTGAGACAACTGAAACTAGAACTACAACTTTCCAAAACTCATGGGATACAGCAAAAGCAGTTCTAAAGGGCAGTTTTTAGCAATAAATGCCTTCATTAAGAAAAAAGAAAGATCTCAAATAAGCAACCTAACTTTTCATCTTAAGTAACTAGAAAAAGAACAAACTATACCCACAGTTAGTTATAGGAAGGAAATAACAAACATCAGAACAGAAATAAATAATATTAAGACAAGAAAAAACAGTAGGAAAGACCAATGAAACCAAGAGCTTTAAAAAAAAAAAAAAAGATAAAGTAGACAAACCAGGAAAAGAAGAGCGAGGATTCAAATGAATACAATTATAAACAAAAAAGGAAACATTGTAGCCACAGAAATACAAAGGATCATAGGAGACTATCATGAACAATTTAACACCAAGACATTGGACAATCTAGAAAAAAGGGTTAAATTCCTAGAAACATACAACCTACGAAAACTGAATCATGAAGAAGTAGAAATTCCAAACAGACTGATTACTAGTAAGGAGACTGAATCAGTAATCAAAAATCTCCCAAAAAAGGAAAGTCCAGGACCAGATGGCTTTATGAGTGAATTCTACCCAACACTTAAAAAAGAAATAATATCAATCCTTCTCAAACTCTTTTCAAAAAATAGGAGATGGAATACTTCAAATTGAGTTTACAATTACCCTGACATCAAAGCCAGAAAAGGACATTATAGGAAAAGAAAATTAGGGGCCAATATATGTTACAGTGTTCAATAAATGGGAAAACACTACCCAAATATTAGCTATTATTATTGCCATTATTCCTAGCATTCACATAATCATAAATATAGTTCATATTTTCTCAGTAGTGGGTGTACAGTGAGGATTATTTGCTATATTGAGCTATCAATTTATAATTTTGTAAGTGTTTTTAAATGCAGAAATTACCTATTTAGCATTAGTTGCCACTAGATACTACTACTACTACTAATAATAATAAAATAACTTGATGACTCAAATTTCCTGGAGGTATTTTATAATACTTTTATAGTTGTTGACTTCACATACATTTTAGTGCCTTGGGTCTCAATAATGCTAATTGTATAACCATATGACAGGAACTGGGTTAGTTGCTCTGTGCGCTTTATCTCCCTTAAACCTCATAATTATTCCTGTAGTGTAGATATAATCACATTTGAGTTTAAAAATGTCTAATTTTAGAGATAGCTCTTGTGCTTTCCTATTTCTTTAACTAGACCTTGTAGGTGCTCAATATACATTTTTGAATGAATGAATGAATGAATGTTTTCTGGACAACCTTCGATCTGACAACCTTACAAGCTCACAATTCCAGAAGGGAAAAGTGTCGGGATTCCTACTATCCAGATTGTGTACACAATAATTCTCTCTCTCTAACATTCCACCATCATCTCAAATTAAAAAGGTCCTTATTGTAAATCATTTATCTTTCAAGGAAGATTTGTTCCCTTTCCTGTGTTCCCTGACTTAACTAAGAAGTTTCTCTCTCCACCCGGTTGCCTGCGTTAAATACCTGAAGTCCTTCCTCTGCCTCATCCCTAGTTAGAATCAATTTCTAGATCATGTAAATTCTCCTGTGAGGTATCTCAGACCCAGCTACTGCTCACATTGGCTCCAACGGTCACCAGCTCTCAGCGGGTTACTGTAAGAGATGCCTAACTCGTCTTACCCGCTCACATCCATCTCTCTGCTGCTGCTGGAGGGTCTCTTCTACATGCAGATGGGATTATGTCGTCTTTCTGCTTAAACTTTAAAAGCCTTCCTGTTGCACTGAGGACAGAGGTCAACCCGGCCTATCAGGATCTTCCCTATTTTCCTTCTCCAGTTCACTTCATTGGCCTTGTTACTTGCCTCCTCACAATTTCCACCACAGAAGTAATTAAGCAGTTGCACTTTTCGCAAAAGCTGTCAATGTCCTCATAACTTCTGCCCTTCCTTGTTCCTCTGCCTGGACTGCCTTTTCCCACACCTGACCTACCTAATTCCTAAAGCATGGCGAGCTGTTAGAGCACCATCTTCCCGTTAGCTTTGCCAATCACAGCAGACACAACTCTCCCCATACACTCCTGAATCTAGCCCTATTATGACACTATCCTACTGCCGTGATTGCTTGCTTGCCTCTGTCTCTACTAAGTGAAATCAGCTTGAGAATATGGGGCAGGTCTTTTTTATGTTTATATTATCAGAATTTAGCATGCTTGGCACCATTTTGAGGCTCAGTAAATGGTTTCAAATAACATAATAAATGAATAAATAAATGGATGAATGGGAAGGAAGGAAAAGGGAGGGAGGGAGGAAGGAAGGAAGGAAGGAAGGAAGGAAGGAAGGAAGGAAGGAAGGAGGGGAAGTAAGAGTAAAGAAGAAAAATTTATGTCCTTTTGCCCAAGAAGAATGTAAAAACCTAACACCGTTGGTTTTGGGGTTATGGGGATGGGATCGGAAGCACATGCTACTGTAAGATGCAAGTGTATTTTTAGAGAAAATAAATTATAGTGTGTTTCTTGTATAGCAAACTGTAAACCTATCACCTCCCGCTGTAAATCTGACCCTCTGTGGAATAAATCTGTCCTGTAATCTCAGTGTTTTT
Organism: Ursus americanus; assembly: GCF_024610735.1. NCBI lineage: Eukaryota > Metazoa > Chordata > Mammalia > Carnivora > Ursidae > Ursus > Ursus americanus. The sequence goes on from NC_142145.1 coordinate 31,933,962, forward strand.
CATAAGATAGTATTCTATTCTTTAAAAGAGCAAAATGATCTAATCTGCAGTTCTCAAAAAAAAAAAAAGGATTATTGAAATTTATAGATTTGGCCATGGCAAAATGGCATTTATGTTTTTCAGAGTTAAAATGAAATAAAATATATAACTTGTTGGGTTTTGCTTTCATGACAAATAGGCACTGACAAATACATACCACATTACCATCCTTGATTGCTCTGATGGAACTCATTTTCATCTTGTGTTCCTCTAATTACATGAAAATTGCATACTTTTTATGCATGACACATTTTGCACAGCTTTAGCAAAAGGTTGTGAAGAGAGGGAAAAAAAAACATTTATCAGTTTTTTCCCCTTTCACAACAGCAATTGATCATCTTCCCAGCAATCAATCTTGCTTTATGGGCCTACTTTTCTCCACTATTGTTGTAACCAAGTGGCAGCAGAAAGGCACTGTACACAAAAAAATATGGTGGAGGTTTTTAGGTGTTTTTCTCTGTTCTTAATAGATGAGATTTAGGATGCCCTTGCTTTCTGGCGATTGTTCTGAGTTGTTTTCTTTGCTCCTCACTCCCCTTTCTGCCTGGATTTGAAGCTTTTCCCCTTAGAAAGAATGATAGGATCGCTGTCTGAGAATCCTGTCCCACTCCTTATTTCTCATTCAAACTACTTTACACTTACAGAGAATATTAAAAATTTTAAAGTACTTTCTTATCCATTTTTTTTTCTTTTTAGCTTCATAATTAAATGAGCTCTAGTTAGAGAAGATAATTTTAATCCGCATTTTAAAGTTGAGGAAATTGAATGATTATGACTTGTGACTTGCCTAAATTGATTTGATTTATTTGTTTTGAATCTTGAAGTTGACTCAGAAATCCTGGTTTCCAGTCCCAGCGTTTTCCAGAGGGTTCAGCTTCTCTTCACTGAAGACCTGGAAAAATAATTTTTCTGCTACCTATCCCTAAAATGCATACAAAGAATACATCAATAACAAATACCAGAGCAAATTACAGGCAATCAATTGGGTGTTTCTTTTCCCATTCTTTATTTCTATTCTTTCTCAGAAAGAAGGCATTGGCATTCACACGAAGCTCAGCATCATTGTATTTAACTCGAAAGGGATTGTGGAAGGCACATCTCATTCCTTGAAAATAATGACAAATTATGCAATTTTTGTTTTACCCAACTAGATTGAAAACGCCTGGGGAATAGCCAAGCTGCCTGGCAAAGGGAGGCATTTGATGTTCAGGGCTTTGGAGCTGAGGGAGCGGCATTGCTTTTTAAACAGGTGCAGGCTCCTAAAGCTTCGCTTGCTTCCCTTTTTTGGGCAGGCGCAGCACCTGACCAACTTCGGGAGAACAAAGCCTCCATCTGGACCAAAGGGAAAGAGAGCTGGTCGCCTGTGGAGCGGCAGAGAACAAGGCTCTGCTTCCCTTTGAAGCGCTGGCATTCTTCTTAATCACCTGGCAAAGTCTTAATTTAAAGAGGGACTCTTAGAGAAGAGGGGATCTCAAGTATATTTGACTTTCATATCAAATCTACTTACCTTTCATCAGGTTTATTAAAATTGGTGATGTGTTAATTGTGAACCCTGTTTGTCTCTGAATATGAAGTACTGCCTTTAGGGTCCCCCTCCTTGCTGTTT